>NW_024064893.1:0-2915 GCF_009727055.1 Benincasa hispida | reverse complement strand
CAATATTAAATATATTTTGTTGGTATGTTTTACCGATTGAAGAAAATTAGAATTATTACAGCTTTTGAAAAGAATATATGAAAAATAATCTATTATGTTCTACAAATTGAGAAAAAAAATTGAGATTGTCTAGTTTATGTCATAAATGATTTGAGAAAATACGTATATATTTGAAAATTAATCAACAATAACAAAGCATAAAACTAAAAAAAATAAAAGAATGAAATAAAAAACAAACAGAAAAAAATAGAACTAATCTCATTCACAAAAAAACTGCATTAGATCCTTCAACTTAACTCAACTCTGCACAATAAACACAGACAATAATTACCAATTTAACTCAACTCTACACAACAAACACAGACAATAATTACCAATTCAACTCAACTCTACACAACAAACACAGACAATTTATCTCCCCAGATAATATAATTCTCCAGATAATAATTACCAACTCAACTCAACTACTTTTATCACATACTGTTTGATAAATGGGTATGAGTTATTGAGTTGGGTGGATTTTTATTACTATGTTTGTTAAGCCCATAAAGAAAACCTATGGGTTATTAAAACCCTTTTTTTACCCACTCAAAACTCTCCTTTTTTATCCCTCGAAACTAGGACCTTTTATATTTATATGGTTGTTTTCAAAACTCATTATATTAGAGAAATATTAGACCTTTTATATTAGAGAAATATTGTTGTTTTGTTAGAAGTCGAGGGTTAAGGATTCAATTAATGTAGAGGCTGAACGTTGAGAACTCGACAAACAAATAAAAACTTGAAAACAATATGTATATTAGGGTTGTCGAAGGTTGAAGTTTCGACATACATAACTCGACAAACAAAAAAAAAAAAAAACTTGGAAACAATATGTATAAAGAGTTGTACATAAGTCAAAACTTCAACCCTCGACAAGTGAAATCTTGCAAATTTTGTGATGAGGATCTCGCTCTAGAAGTAAATCTCTCTAATTTTGTGATGAGGATCTCGTTCTAGAAGGAAATCTCGCCAGAAATGTGGGCTGAATCTTGCTAATTTTGTGATGAGGATCTTGTTCTAGAAGTAAATCTCGCTAATTTTGTGATGAGGATCTCGTTCTAGAAGGAAATCTCGCTAGAAATGTAGGCTGAATCTCGCTAATTTTGTGATGAGGATCTCGCTCTAGAAGGAATCTCACTAGAAATGTGGACTGAATCTCGCTAATTTTGTGATGAGGATCTCGCTCTAGAAGGAAATCTCACAAGAAATGTGGGCTGAATCTCGCTAATTTTGTGATGAGGATCTCGCTCTAGAAGGAAATCTCGTTAGAAATGAGGATCTTGCTCATGAAGATCCTTATGAGCAAGATCCTCATTGTTTTTTTTTTTTTTTTTTTTTTTTTTTTTTTTTTTATGGAAATATGTTATTTCTATTTACTTGACTTTACTATTTTTTATTTACTTAACTTTACTACCAACGTGGCTGCTACTTACTTTCAACTAAACATTCAAATTAATTTCACTCTTTAATTAATGAGGTTAAATTAATTTCACTCTTAATAAAAATGGTTGAAGGTGGAGAACGCTAAGTTGGTGAAAAGCTCTATTGTATTTGGTGGAGACCGGTTGGAGGTTCGACAATGGGACGTTTCGACCGGGATATCTACAACACTTGGAGCAAATTCTGCATGAAAAAGTGCTCGGGTGCGCATTGAATCAGATCACCATTGAGTGCAAGGTGAGGAGTCTAAAGAAACAATACAACGCATATCATAGATGTTAAGTCAGTCGGGTTCGGCTGGAACAGGAGTTCAAATGTGTTCAGGTCGAGAAGGAGATTTTCGATCTTTGGGTTCGGGTAAGATTTCTAGAAAAAAATGTACGGGTACGTGTTATAATATAAATATTAATAATGTGTATGTGTATCAATGTAGAGTCATCCCAATGCGAAGGGGATGTGGAACAGTCATTCCCACAATATGATGACCTCTCCACCGTATTTGGGAAAGACAGAGCAGTAGGGCAATCAAGTGAGAACCCATACGTGATGGGGACGAATGCATTCAGAGAGTTTGAAGATGAGATTCGACTTGGATCACAAGACTGTCACATCCCTGAGGTTTGCCAGACAGAATCAACCATTAAATCAAGATGAAATAGATGAAGAGCTAGTAGAGCAATCTACAGGTAGAACGAGTGTACCTCCGAGTCATCTTGAGGCAGTAAGAGGAAGAGGCCATCATTCCAAGCTGAAATGATCGACATCATGAGATCGACTGTTAAAATGCAGAGCACACACATGGGTAGACTTGCATCGTGTGAAAAGGAGAAGTATGAGCTGGAGTTCGGCGGTCGGAAGGAAGTAGTAAATGCCATATACAACATTGATGGCCTGGATGAGGATGATCAGGTCACCCTTATTGACCTGTTTGTCATAGACATTCAGAAGACAATTTGCTTCTTGCAGTACCAGAACAACGCACGGAAGAGGTACTGCCTCCGTCTACTCGGAAAGAAACATGTAGACTGACCACACACCTATATTTTGTTTATAGTTCTTTTGGATAACAGCAAATGGACAATGGACTGTCATGTCGAAACAGATGATAACTTTGCCATACTTGAAAGATAATGTCATGTTTTTGTGTTGTAAATATAAAACTAATATTCATAATTGAAAAGAGAACATATATTTTTGTGATTTTTTTTTTTTTTGGATATATAATACATAATAATTCAAATATGAAATATATATTCTTCAAATGTAACTATAACAAACATTCATATATATCATACAATAATAAATAATAATACCAATTAATTGACAACAATTTAAATATATTTTGTTGGTATGTTTACCCGATGGATAGAAAATTAGAATTATTCAGTTTTGAAAAAGAAAATAGGAAAATAATCTAGTTATGTTCTAACACC
>NW_024064892.1:0-7293 GCF_009727055.1 Benincasa hispida | reverse complement strand
GAATTCCATCCCTAAAAAATTGGTAGTAATGAATTTCATCGTGCAAATTCTATGTACTCAACTACCTAACGATCTTGTCCTTAAAATGGGAGTCGACATTGAGGTAGCACTGTGAGCTTACTCTCATCATACGAAAGTCGAAGGACAACTCCCAGAATAAAAAGAGTTCATAATAGTCAGGATTCATATCAATGTTATCTAGATCATCAACAAATAAATTAATCTGTCACACCCCGCCCCCATTGCCAACTCCTGAGCTTCGAGGGGAGGCCATGAAAGGACTACAAATACCCACCCTTTTGTGATACCTACTGCCCATCTGAACCTTCTTTACTCTTAGTAAACTTTAAGTCAAGAAGATAAATAACAAACTGATTGATTAGGCCCATGTGTTTGTTTATTTATTACAATTAGTTGTAACATTTATACAACTCCAGACTTAAACTACAAAATTTACAAACAACAACTCTTAAAATCCTGAAGTGTGAACGGTGGCTGTGGCAATGCCTTGACAACTATAAGCGACAATCCTGGAACTCCTCACCTTTTGCTACCTGGGAGAAAAAACGATGAAAGAGAAAGAATGAGCTTCAACAAGCCCAGTGAAATGTTAAGCAACTTCTAGAGTCTATTTCCAACTCATAAAATACAAGCATATCATATATACGAGGTTAGTACTCAAACCTAGCTCTTGAATGAGTTTGATCTCTACTACAATTACGGAGATAGTTCAACTGTTCTAATCATAACATCACTCCTCTTGTGTTTCCCCTTCTTCTCTAATGTGCACATAGCCTCCCACGCTTTATGGGCTCAAAGCTAGGCCTGCCGGCCCTCTGACCATCCATACAAGGTTCCTCCCATAGGCTCAAGAACTAGACCTCTAGATGCCCTTTACCCATCCGTTTCCTACATTCTCATTCTCATGCTAAATTACTCATTTTCATAACCATAAGGCACATACAATTTTTATAGTAGATATTCGTTAAGACTTGAAGGAAAGTACCTATTCACCTTGGTAAAGTTTAGGAAACCTTTTCCCCCTCACTAGAGAGTTTCCTTGGTCTTATCGGGTCCTTTTGGACCCTAAAATCCAGATCCAATTTTAGCTGCAAGATTACTCATAGTTTTTATGCTTATCTTCGAGATACTTCCTTTTATAAAATATTCTCTTAAACGTTCTCGTGAGTTGTACCATTAAATATATTGTCTCATAAACTCTCCGTGAATTTGTGTCCGAAATCCTCAATCATGAAGATCTGGCCGCAAGCTTAACAGGCGATATCTCGTAGCCATTTTCTGTCTTTTTCTCAGCTCTCCAGCTGATTGCCTGTGAGCTTCTACTCCGGAATCCCTACTTTTAAAATGTAGACTTCTCAATAGCTTTCAGTGGCTTTAAATCACTCAAACGCATGAAGGATTATTTGATCTGGGTAGAGATCTTACTTTCGCCAAGTTGATGCTACTCCAGACTTCACTATCCAAACAATATTCCCACCTCTTGGAAACTTCTTGACCAACGTAGGCCGTTTTGTAAGCGGCATGGTTCCTACCAAATCTACATTCAATCTCTCTTCCTTGACGTCTTATTAAAGAGGATTTGAGTTATGCGAAAGAGACATCACCCTTTGTGGTGTAATTAGTATAGGCTAAAGGAACCGATCCTTACCTCATCTTACTAAGCTCAAGCAAGACACAACTCCTACTATGGTATGTATTGTGCACTACTTTACTAAGGCTTCGAACGCAGAAACACCATCCTACTATAGAGAGTGTGTTTGCACGATAGCTGTTTCCACCAGGCCTTCTTTCCTTCCGATGTCACCTCCTCTCATGGCACTACACCTGGCTTGAGTTACTTTCCTCATGTATAAGAAATTCCTTATATGCATGACAACTCTTATTTTCATCCGATAGCTGCTCTAGTAAATTCAAGTCAACCACCTCTCGATATAGTTATTTGTTCCAAGGTAAACTCCAGCCTTCCATAGCGCGAGAGGCCTCAACACCACTTGCCATTGTTTATAGTCCCATACGCACGCTCCTGCACATCACACTTAGCTCCATCGTCCATGAATCTACTCGGTTATTGCAAACTATCATTAGCCTTCCTAACGCGAATCTCGTTGCGTAATATGTCTAGTGGCCTGTGTCCATCGCATAGCAGCCAATGCCCCATTTGCGTAGCTCAATCGTTTATAAAACTCTCACGCTCAACGATCTCGCTGACGCTCATGCAATAGCGCATATAGCCTTATCAACATAGCTCCTGCACCTAATCGTTTGGTTCAATCGTGTAGCGCTGACCTTAATCGTCTAATGCACTCACGCCCTTCATCGTAATGCATCGCCCAATCGTCTGCATCTGTCGTGCAACGCCCATTATCAGCCTCTGTCTATAAGTGTAGTGATCACGTTCATCGTGTAGCGCCAATAGTTGTAGTCTATCGCCCATGCCAACCCCACGCGCCTAATGCATTGCCTAATCATCCAAGCTTATTCATCTAGCGAACCGCTCATTGCATTAGCACTATCACATAGTGCTATCGTCTAGCTTTCTACGCTTATCGTTCTAGTGCGCTTACACTGATCGTATTGTGCTATCGTCTAGATCGTGTAGCTCCATCGTCTAAGCGCATCACTCACATCGTTTGCGTCGCCTACAGCTACACGATCCTTTAGCACATTGCTCAGCATGCCCATAGCTGTATGAATCGTCACCCAGCACTTAGGCTCACTATCCATCTGCGCTCTTCTTGCCTCGCTCACACAGGTTCAACCCATCGAGCAACTCTTGGCAACTGCCTCTGCCAACGCCTCGGCAAACAGTGTCCAACCTCAACAAATGCATGGTTGCCCTCGGCTTCAATGCTTAAGCTCTTTTACTTATTCAGGCCTCATCTCAATGCATTAATGTTCCTACACAACACGCATGGTTTCTTTTGACTTTATTACACTTGGCAATTTTTCAACTATTTAAGGTTTAATTCAAGGTACTCAATGAAATCTATTCATACACTTGAAATTTTCCTTCTTTTTAAAGCATTAAGATTCAACATACACTTAGTTAAAGTTCCCTTAATTACCTGCATTAAGTTAGAGAAATTGTGAGATTCCGGGGTTTCACATAATCAGTGTTAATAGTAAAACGGTGTAATAACTAACAGTAATTATTTCGTGCCAGTCTTACACAAATCTCTTCCGTGTAGAAACACCCCGCTCAAATATCTCTACAATCAATGAATTGATCACATCGTTATGACATTATTACAACATTTGTAAACAATCATAAAGCGAACCATATTTATAGTATATCCTCTAGAAATAGGTACCCCAAACTAATCTATGTACTATAGACTATTTAAGTTATTTTACTCGAAACTTGATCAAACGTTTTACTCTTCACATAAAGTCAAGTATTCATTACAATAGCCATGGTTGTAGTTTAATTGATTTAGAGTTATAAAAAATCAATCCATTTTCAATTTAACAACATTGGGTCTGCATAAAACCTTTCATACTTATTTTATTATTTTACAAACTATATTTTAGGAACTATATAACCCATCAAAAAGAGTGGTTATTAAATCAGCTAAATGATAGGTATACTACCAAAAAAAAAACAAAAAGAAAGAGATAGGTATAACATATCCCTTGTTCAGTAAATTAAAAAGAAAAACTAACGACATAATTAAGAAAATGCTACAAAAATGCAAACCTCGAGAAGAAATCTGTTGAGATTCAAAATTTCAAGGACGAAAATACATGCAACTTAAACAAAACTAAAAGGACAAAAATTAACTTTCCCTTGATTCATTAATAAAAAGTTGTTGGTTTTAACATTCGCATGATTATTCTGTTTAGAGATTTCTAAGTTTATATAACCTTATAAGTATGTAGAGGTAGATTTGATTTTTCATTTACTACATATTTGACTACATATTATAAGTTTAATAAAAGTTCATGATATAGACTTGGAAAGTATGGATTTGTTGTGTCTTCAAATACTAATAATAGTCATTAATACACATAAATGAAGAGAAGAGAAAAAGTCTATTTGAACTTAAATCTCGAGTCCCATGGAAATCTTCTTTATCTCAAGAGTTTCTTGATCATATGAAAAAATTTTCATACATAATTTTGTTCTTTTGAACGTAAAGTTACAAAAATAACGCCACAGACAACTCGCGATGCGATAGAAACTTTTTAGGCACTAGTAAAAATTCAAAAAGTGTTTTTCTGCTACAGGATTACGGCAACTCTAAGATATCGATTCTGCCCCATAAAGATAAGCGATTTGTAAAGTCTGTTATGTACAAAAGTTAAAATATACTGATGTTAACATTAGGGGTGTTTGATGATTAACTTTTGATGTAACTGCATGAAGTTATGAATTTTGTAGCTATAGGTAAATGAACTTGAATAAAGCAAATATAGATTTCAGTGAGCTCAATAATTTGTAACATGATAAAAAACATGAATATGGCAAGGCTTTAAATGAGATGAAACTAGCAAGTGTTGTTTTGTAAGTAGTATTCAAAGACTATTTAGTTTTTGTCTTAAGAAATTAAGGAAACAGGTTTCAATACTCCAAAATTTTATTAGATTGATTTGTTTAAAACATTTCGAAATATATTCATTGTTTGGAATGTCTTGAATCTGTTATCTTGGCACTCAAATGATGTAGTTTGGAGGCTTGCTATTGACATTATTTGCATACTTAATTATTGAAGATTTATTTACAGATTATGACCCTAGCATTCAGAGAAACTGGCACTATATAAACTCTCTAACGCCTGGATCGCCATCAATTTTGTATTATGTAACACTCACTAAATAAATAGATGGGGTTGGGCAAGAGGGATTTATTTATATCATCACCTAATCTTGTGTTGAGAGCAATTTAGAGGGTTACGTTTGAGTATTAGGCTAACCATGTTTGATTGGAGATGTAAAAAGAAACAGAAGTTTGCATTAGTGAGCCATCTGAAAGTTCAATCGCGCACAGCCAGCCACACCCTGTGCGCATGCCTTGCAGTGTTGTTGTCTATCCGTCGTGCCTCACTCGACGCATCCCAGCGCAGTTGCCCCCCCCCCCCCCCCCCCCGTGCGACGGCAACGCACCGCCCAACGCAATGCACATCCAGTGCAACACACGCCCAACGCATCAGCCCCCTGTGCGGCACAACACACCACCCTGCCTACTGCCCAATGCCAGCTGCCTACCACGGTCCAAATAACCTCTAAAGAGGCTAATATTTGGATTTTGGCTAAATTGGAGTAGGGTAAGCTGGTATTTTCATTATATAATGGTATTTTGGCTATTTTGACATTATTTATTGATATAACAAGTATTAATTGAGGAATTTTCATTGATATGGGAGGAATTCTCAGGAAGGTATTCTCAAGGTGATTTTAGTAGAAAAACTCGCTTTGTGGTGAGTGTTTTACTTAGTTTTATGCGTTGATATGTGGATAAATCATATGTAAGTACAAAATGCATGTTTATGATGTTATGTTGTTGCCATGATATTGTTTGTGAAATTTCCATGGAAACTGAGATTATACCCGAACTACCATAAGTTAGCATTGCTTAATAAAAGGTGCTTGGCGGGAAAAATATAGTCGGCTCGTCGGCGGAAGAAATAATAGCCGATGACAATCGGCGAGAAATATAGTCAGTTACCTAAGCATGGCTAAAGGGAAAAGAATTGTCGATGTGCACATTAGCGGGAAAAGTGTGGTAGAAAGTTTCCATAAAAAGTGGTTATGGTTGATAATATGTCCATGATATATGAACATGCCACGTAACATGGAACTGGAGGGGTATGAATTGAATGAAATTACACGGTGATCATGCATAAATTATACTGAATTTGTGATTATGTGATTGACTTCCCAAAAATATGTTTGCAAGTGATTTATTATTTTAAAAGCACCACTCACTGGGCTTAGTAGCTCATACTCTTCCAAATGTTTTCTTATATCCCCCCCAGGTAGCAAAGCGGAGCGTTCAGGAAGGAGTCTACAAACCACCAAAACACCAGGACTTGGTAAATTCTCAGGGCACGGCTCGGATCATGTAAAAAAGAATATAGAAAATTAAACTGTGTATGATAGTTAGATAAATTATTGCAAACATGTTAAAGTCTTAATAGATAAGGGAGGAAATGTTAAATTAAAATATTATCATGGAATACTACTAGTGTACCCTCACGCTCCCTTCCAAGTCTTGGGGCTAAGGCTAGGGAGGGGATGTGACAGTAATCATATTGTTGTATTCACTTGCATTATTATGTATAATTTCTTAAAAATTTGCATCATGATATCTTCTTAGAAACAAATTTAACATAATTTCATACATTCAAACTTTAATTCTAATAAAGAGCAAACTAAATAGAATTGGATCTAAAGTGACATAATTAAAACATAGATTATATATCATTGATCAAAAGTTTATGGTTTGCATGTTCAATCCCATATGTTGTTGAGCTCGGATAATAATTATTTTTAAATGTCAAAAATACTATTCATCATAAATAATTGTTAAATTAACTGCTCATATAGAAACATCTATTTAATGTAGCAATATTAATGTCTTTTGGGATCATTCATTGTTTCTTCCAATGAACTAGTTGTCGACCTTGATGGTGACACTAATTAATTTATCATTTTAAATATTGAAAGTTAACATTTTCTTTAATTTCATAGTTTTTAAATCTTTTTGAATCTAATATTAGAGCTTGCAAACTAAAAGCTACGCAGATATAATTCAATATATGACTTTGACAATGCACTTTTCATTTTTAATCATGATAAGTTTAAATTGTTACGATTGTAGATGAGGGAAATAAGGTTCTTAATGTGCAAACTACAGACAATGGGGACAGCTTTGATGAGAAAAATTTGATATGAGATGTAAAATAGTTAGAAAAAGATGTGTTTTTTGGAATGTTAGCGGTCCATTTCAAACAATTTCCCCCCGAATCTTTTTAATTCCAATAGATTCCGAAGATGCAATTGAAACTAAACTCTCCTATTAAAAGATATAAAAAAATAATTACCTCCGTATAAATTTTCACATTTGAAGTCTTTTGTCAAACAAGCAATCGTAGCTCGAAGCAAATTATTTTGTACATTGACATGCATTAGTATAAAAAATGGTTATCTCCAAAGAGAACATGGTTGTTTTTATTGATGTCCTTTTGTTAAGCATGAACTTTGTTGAAATTGCAACTACAATTAGATCGATCAATCCTGGTCATCTTAAAGCAGATGCCAGTGTTGTATGTG
>NW_024064891.1:733155-898000 GCF_009727055.1 Benincasa hispida | reverse complement strand
TTCTTAGCCAATTTTTTTTTTTAAAAAAAAATTAAAGCTACTTTTGTAGTTTTCAAAATTTGGCTTCGTTTTTTAAACTATTGATAAAAGGTAATAAATAGAGACTAAATAATAAATGAAGAAATTTTGAAATAGAAGTAGTGTCTATAGAGTTGATTTAAAAAAAAAACTAAAAAAAAATATTACAAAGGAGACTAAATAAATGACAATTATCAAATAGAACTAAATATAATTTGGCACATGGACAATTGACATACCACTTTGAAAAAAATATAATTTTGGTAATGAGCCAAATGGATTTCTATGTATAAGCATCCTAGTGATATGATTTTTTATTGTGTTGTTTAACAATATATATTTTTAGAAGGAACGAATTAAAAAAAAAAAAAAAAACTACTTTTTTAGTTTTTCAAATTTGAAAAAATTGGTGTGTTTGATCACTAAGTTTTCAAAAAGTACTTGTTTAATCCTCTACATTTTAAGAATTAAGTAAATTTGTTTCCTAAATTTTCAAAATAGAATCTTTTTAGTCTTCGAATTTGAAAAATACGTTTAAAAAGACTCTAAAGTAATTTTTGTAATTATTTTATATAATTAGGTGATATTTTAAATTTTAAAATTTATTCTAAATGTTATTTTTCTATTTTAAAATACCATAAAAAATTATTTTAGCAATCTTTTAAATCTATTCTAAAAAATTCAAGGACTAAAAAGTAATATTTTAAAAATTAAAGGGCCAAATACACTCATTTAAAAATTCAAAGACTAAAAATCTACCTTTTAAATATTCATATACAAAGACAAATATTCTCCAAAATTCAAAAACTAAGAGAGTAATTTTTTAAAAAATAAATACTATGCATCAAAGTATAAATTGATAATTTAAAATAACAACAAAATTCAAAATTCAAAATTCAAAATCTCAATTAGAAAAAAAAAAAAGAAAAGAAAAAAAAAGAGGAAGCTAGATTAAAGGATGGGTTACCTGTTCACAAAAGGTGAGATTATTTGAATAAGCCACCGTTAGGCGACAGCCGGCGGCTTTTGCGCATTCCTCCCCGAAGATCTCCACCACCGCCGTCTCATTTCTGAACGCCCTAGCCCCCGTTCTCATAAAGATAGTCATCCCCACCGCCGCTGACGATGGCTCCGGCAATGTGAAATTGCAGAACAGCCGGGCCTTGCACCTCATGAAGTCGTAGGTCTCCATTCGGCGCTGCCTCGACATTCCGCCCTCGTTGTGCCTCATCACCACCGCCTTCTCGAAGCAAACCGGCTGCCCCTCACCGATCCCTTCGAAACCTTCAATCTGCAGCGGCCTTCCGAATGTGGCTTCCATTAATGTCGTAACCCATTTTCCCATCTTCAACCTCAGCTCTCCCCAGTGGTATAGTATCCATCTCTCTGCTACTTCACACTTTCCTATGTTGTATCATAACTTCATATCAAATTAAAGAAAATAGAAATTCTTCTTTTAAATAAGCATTACCAAAAATGAACAAAATTATGAATATATGTTGATGAACATAGCTTGATTGGTATACACTTTTATTATCAACTTTGAAATTTCAAGTTTGATACTTATCTATATTGTTTAAAAAAAAAATTATATATCTAATAGTTCTCTCCACTTTTATTTTTCATATTTATAGGCCTCCAAATATAGGTATAGACTAAATACAAGATTAAAAGTTAAGAAATGTGTTAGATGGTTTTATAATTTAGTATTCTATGAAACATTTAGATGTTATCCACATATTTTTTTAAAAAAACAAAAAAAGTTAGATGTTATTCATCTTTATAAAAATATTGCCTACTTAACTATCTATTCTTATAATATAATAAAAATTGAGGGGTTTAAACCACAAATTTTATGATCGTAAACACATATAAATATTAATTGAATTTTTTTTTTTTCTACCTATGCATATGTATGTTTGGCGCAAAATTATATCTATTTAATTATTAGATTCTATATACTATAAAATTTTATACGATTGTTGTTAAACTTTTAATTTTCTATCTAATAGCTCATTTAATCTTAACTATGATGATTTAATTTATTAAATAATAGAAATTTGGTATCATATAAATAAAGATTAAAATATCGATGTCGATAATAATATTAGAATTTCGGTTTTATGGATACATCAATAAAATATTGATATGAATAAATGTTTCAGTTAATAAAAAAATATTTAAATTAATACTTAAATTATTTTTTATTTTTCAAGCTAAGCTGTATGATGTTTTATGAGTTTTTTGGAAATATTAATTAATCCTTAATATGTCGAATTTAATTTTATATATATAGTAAGCCAACGAAATTTGACAACCAGCGATGACTTATTAGACACATAAAAAATTTAAAATTAAAAAAAAAATAAGAAGGTATCAAAACTTCACACAAATTCCAAGTAGCTAAACCCAGAATTCAAGCAAAAAAATGAGTAAAAATGGGATGAATAAATCCAAAAAAAAAAGGGTGGAGTGTTACCTTGAATCTGATGCCAAGCAACGAAAGGCATGAGAGCCGACAATCCATGCCAAATGTTTTCATAATCGTAATGATTGTAAGACACGAAGCTCACTCCTTTCATAACCGTTGCGTTTTCCGGCAGCGCTTCCGGCCACGCTAGCCCATAGTAATTCCAAGACCCGTCGTGGGTGTCACGCCCCTTCAGGCAAAGCAGCCGCTCGTCGCCGCCCACCGCCGGCGATGGAAATTGCTGGAATTGAACTTCTCCTTCCTCGTGGATGTCATACAAGGAGCTCATGAACCAGGTGTGGCCTTCCAGGGCTTTGTTCGAGTAACGCAAGTCTTTGAGGGGAAGAAATGTCACGGAGCGGCGGAGCTTCACGGCGGTGGCGGCGGAGGAAGGTGGTGGAGGGACATGGTGGTGGTGGAGGGATTGGATGTGGAAGAGGATGAAAAGGAGGGCAGAGATGGAGATGAGATAGATGAAAATCTTTGGACAAAGAAGATTATTATTGCTTGTTTTTGTGGTTCTTGGTTGTGATTTTGATTGTTGCCAAGGTTTAACCATGGTGGTTGCTCTTTTTTTTCTTTTTGTTTTTCCTCTTCCTTCTCTTTAATGGGTTGGGAAAGAAAGGGGAATTTTTGGAACTAAATGATGATGGATCATTTGAGGTTTTGAAGTTTGTGCCCTTTTTCTCTCTCTTTCCACTACTTTAAGTTGTTGTAAAGAAAAAGATGGGGGAGAATTTCAACTATGAATTCAGCTCCACACTAGTCAATTATACAAAACAAATACTAAACAATTGCTCATAAAATTTTGGATATATATATATATATATATGTATGTGTATGTATATATATACAGATTTCTTTTTAAAGAAATAAAAATTTTCACGTGTTGGACATTTGAGTGAGCTACACAAAAATGAGTGTAGCCTGGAATGCACCAAATAATTTTCTTATTTGCATTCTAAACTTATATATTTAATATCCATCTTGATGTTTTTTTTTTTTTTTTTTCCTTTTTTTAAATTTAAAGAAAACTTCAACTTTAAGAGAACGAATGAGTATATAATCTATTTAATTATTGTTATGAGTGATTCTGGATTGAAGGGTATAATTGACATAAAATAAAGAGGGAACTAACAAGGTCCAGAAAATAACAAGGTTTAGGCCAAAAATAGCACCAACTTAAGGAGAAGAGGATTAGTTCGTATCAAAGTCCAAATCAAAGTGTTTTGTCTTGGGCAAACCTAATGAAATAGCTAATGGGAGATGCAAGTCATGCACATGTCCCAACCCAAAACATCACCCTAGGACTAAAATGGGCCTCGAAGAAGATGTTTGGTCGAGGCCAATCCTAGGCAAACGCGAAAGAGGCCATGACCCATCCCAATAAGTTGAAGGATTATCCTAATGTAACTCTAAAATCCTATCGGGAGACAACCTAAGTCAACCACTTCTATAAATACATCATTATAACTCATAGAGAGAAAGCTTGAATCCTACTTTCAAACTCCTTAGCTTCCATATTATTTTAATTTTCACTCTTTAATTTAAACACCACAAAGCGTGTGGCAAGCGCCCATATCATTGTGTAAATTTTCTCTTTTACAGGCCACGTTCTTTTCCTTTGTTAATAAAATTTCACCACTAGTGTCTCACGTGAATGCTAGGTATGTTTTCTATGACCAAATTTTGACATCGACAATTATATTTATGAATATATTAAGTGTTTTTTTATTTAAGGTTTACTAACCTATTAGATACAAATGTATAAAAATTCAAATACTTCCTTGTTTTTAAAGAAAAAAAATCTTCCTTCTTAAGATCTTGCAAAAAATCATATGTTATCAGTTATTATATTGGGTAGTGCATGTTTTGTAAATCTCAAGTGGGATTCACATGTATTTTGTAATTAAATATTAATGACTGACTGTGTACTTTTTCTTAATTACAATTCCTGTTTTAATTTTTATAGGCACAATTACAAATATAGATATTAGATTTAAAATATTAGTAGATATAATATAGTCTCAAAAAACTTATAAATATGATCAAATTTATATAATTTATCAGCGATAGACCATATTATTGGTAGGAGTTTATCAATGATAGATCATATCACTGTAAGAGTCTATCAACGATAGGATTCTATCGCTAGACTTGACTATATTTGTAATTTTTTTTAAATGATGTTATATATTTGATTATTATTCCTAAAAGTACTATTAATTGCAATTACCTATTTTTAAACTTAATTACAAATCATGATTAAAAATGGATATCTATGAACGTACGCTTTTAAACTCATAATTATTTATATCATTCTTTGCAAAAAGAAAAAAATGTTTATATTATATGATAATAATAAATAATAAATAATAAATAATAGAGCCTTATCTCGGTGTTATCACTCCACTCTTTAATTTTATAGTTTAAGTTACCAGAATTTACATAACAAATACAATAAAACAATTAGCATCATAAATATATGAGATGTTGGTACAAATCCACAATCTTTTGTAGGTGAAACTGCACGGAACTAAAAAGGTTGGGGAGATTGAGCATTATTCCAAAACAGAAGTGGATTTCTCTCTAATTGTTACGTAGTCAATTAGATTTAAAAAAAAAAAAAAAAAAAACAAATGATACAACGACTTGATTTTAACACTTTCAAAACCACTTCAAAATATATTTAGAATAATTTAAAAATCAATGGCATGAAAATAATGTTTAAAAATCTACAATCAAACACTATTAATTGATTTTATTACAGGCAAAATTTGAATGACATGTTTTTGTAACATGTTCCATGTTGTGTTGATTCTGCTTCGAGATTGGTTTCTTATATGTTGATATGTGTAATGTATATTTTCGAGTGTGCCTTCCGATCATCTACGACATGTCTTATAACCATGCTATGACATTGTCAAGGACAACGTAACATGACAGACAAAAATTATGCATAATATTTTTTCTTTATATGTCAAGATTTTTATACATGCTTCGTGGTCTGCTGTATTTTTCCTAGAAAAATGATTTATTCCTTCCTTAAACATCTTCCTGAGACTGGTGATATATATATATATATATATAGTGGTTTTGTTAATTTTTAGAGTTCATCGTTTGGAATATTCTTTGAATATTCTTCATGTACAAGTCAAATTTGATTTCTATGATAACAAAATTCTACAGTGAAATCTCATGTTAAAATTTTCAGATTTTATTAAGATGATGTACAATTTTAATGGATCATGACTAAAGCAAATTTGGCATGAATTAAAAGAGAACAAAGAGAAAATCAACCTAGAAGTCTAAACTATAATGTTTTTTGTTGATGCCAAATCTTGGCAAAGGGAAAACGATCCTGACCTCTACATGAAAACAATGGTAAATTTGAAATTTAGGAAGAGAGGACCTTCAAAACAAAGAAAAAGGGCTTCAATGCCTATTTTGGCCAAAAAAAATGCACTTGACCTCCATGTGACAAAATGGTAAATCTATAATTTAGGGAAAAGATGACATATAAAATAAAGAAAAAGAACTTTGATGCCTAAATTAATAAGTGAACTAAATAAGAGAGAAGAAGCCAGAAGTTCTTAGATACCTCATATGGAACGATAATGGCATATTCATAAAGGATTTGACATAGGGTTTATCTCAGTCCAACTAGGATTTTTGTAATCCCAAATAAGATAGGTTACCTTTCAAGCTAAATGGGCCCAGACATGCATTTGACATGCCTGTTCATCAAATTACGAGGCTTGACCTCATCTTGGCCCATCATTTGTCGAGGTCGAGGTTGAGGAGGTTGCTTTTGGCTGTTGACCTAGCCTCAGAGGCTTGATCTCAGTTGGGTCGAGGTCGAGTAGGCCCAACTTATTCCCTGGCCTATTTCTTTAATCTCTTCTTACTTCTTCTTGACGTTTTTGTCGTTGGTTCTAGAATCCACCCGTAACATTAGTCCTCACTCCCAAGTTAGGGTTTGTGGTTCTTCTGGCTATTTATCACGAGTTTTAACCCTAAGAACCCATCTTCGGAGTACATTCTCCCTCTTCAATTTTCATGCCACCTCGTCACATAACCTAATTCCAACTTACTAGGGGCTATTTGTGATAGGTTGTATGCCTTAAAACCTTGTAGTTAATAAGTTATTTAAAATAATGGTTAATTATTTTATATATGCAATTATCCACTAAGGAAAGCTCCATGGTTATTTTATGTAACTTCAATAGTATGTGGTAGACATTGTTGGGGTTGATGCCCTATATTTTGTGGTCTTGTAGTTTGTAAACTATATTTGTACAAATATATTAATAAAACAAGTGTTATTTTATTTGAAATTTAGTTACATTAGCCCAAAACCAATGAACTAAGATCCAAGGTTATTAGATGAAGTTGAAATATGAATGTGGAGACATACTGGTAGATCATGTATAAGTGATAACCCAAATGGTTTATAGTAGATAGACAGGGTTGGGTACCTTATCTTGGTGACACTACGGATACAACTTTTTTTCTAATTGTTATAATCATCGTAAAGTATTACAAATGATCTAATCCAAATCATTCATGTGCAGACATGCAAGCAAGGGTATCCTATATAAAGAATTTGTATAAGACTGGAACACAAAATGAATAGTCTCTCTTTATAACATCATTGTTAGAAGAGACTTACATTTCACCAGAATGATCATAGATGACTTGACCTTAATCCTAAGTGAGTTGTGAACTTCTGTCTATGAGGGCGGTCCTTTAATCTACATGGGTGAGAGTGGCCAAATTCGTCGACTCAATATGCCTATCATTTTGGGGATTCGTCTTATTGGGGAGCTGAGAATGCAACTACACAAGAAGGAATTCACTCCTTCCCATTGTTAGTGTAAGTAGATAAATTACTCTCTTAAGAGCTGATTTCGGATCTTGAACAATATGACGCCACGCCCTATTCTGGCCCGAGGGGGTTTAAGTTATAGTTAGACTATGACTAATTATTCATTAGAGAGATCAGTGGTACTTAAGAAGTTAAATGTAACTACAAGAGTAAACTAGTAATTTTGACCCAACTGTACGTACGAGCAATTTGGGCAAGGGTCTACACACTATTGATTGGTTATATCAAATAGACACAAAAATATATCTATAGTGCGAAGAAAGCAATTGTCGGTCTTTAGTAAAGTGACTAGTAGTTAATGAATGTTGATTAATTTAATTAAAGAGTTTAATTAATTAATCTCATATCATTAGAGTTTCAATCTATAGGTCCATATGGTCCCCTTGTTAGCTCGATAAGGATTTATGAGAATCAAATTAATTTTGGATTAATTTGAATTGTTCAAATTAATTAAAAGAAATTAATTGTATATGATAGAACTAATATAATGTATGTGATACATTACAATATACAGTTTTAATGAGAGAAATAAAAATTTTAACATGATTCAAATATTAATTAATATTAATATGATTCATAATATTACTATAGGTTATATGAGAGAATAATAAAGTATAGCTTATATCATATATTTTATTATTGGTATATATTAAGGTAGTTAATTTATATAAAGTTCAGTTTTGAAATTCGAAAAAGTAACTCTCAAGAGAGTTAATTCTCAAATAAGAGAGGGACTTATTTGGATAACTACCTCAACCTCTCATATACCTGAAATACACAGAGAAAGGAAGTAGTGCGTGAAAATAGTTTTCACGGACCTCTCTCCATCTTCATCAGTTTAATCTTCCTTCCTAATCTCGCTGTGTTTTTCTCTCAACCAAGAAAACTCCTCCCTTCACCAAAATTAACCCATAGAAGCCCACACACCCTCTGTTGATTCTTAACTTGGGAATAACTCAAAATTCTTATGGTGGTATCCGAAAATAGGCTGATGTATTTGTGGTTGATCAGTTCGTGAGGAGAAGGTTGAGTTTGTGCTATGAACGGGAGAGGAAGTGAGAAAACGATTCTTAAAGGGTTAGTATTACATGTCCTTTTTTCCTATCTATTTTCACAGTAGAAAAGCATGTTTAGTTTTTTTTGTTTATTCATGTTTCCGTCACTCTGTATATTCCAGTTCTGTAAAATGAAAATTAGAGACACATGGTATTCATGCTTCCGCTTCGGGGAATTCCAATCCCTTCAGACATATAGGTAGATCATGTTCAAGTAATAACCTAAATGGCTTGTAGTATATGAATAATGCAGATGATACTATGGATACGGCTCATTTTGTAAATGTTACAAGAGTTGTAAGCCTTCCAAATAATTTGATCCAAATCGTTCATGTGGAGACATGCGAGTGAAGATATTCTATACAAAGAGTTTGTATAAGACCGAACCGCGAAATGGTTAATCTCTCTTTATAGCACCGTTGACTGAAGAAATTAACATTTCATAGGATGACCATAGGTAACTTGACCTCAATCCTGAGCGAGTTATGAACTTCTGTCTATTAGGGTAGTCCTTTGATTTGTATGGGTGAGAGTGGCCCGACTCGCCGACTCAATAAACCTACCATTTTGGGGATTTATTCGAGTAGGGAGTTGGAAAAATAGCTACAAAAAATGGAATTCACTCCTTCCCCTTTTTAGGATAAGTAGATGAATTCCTCTCTTAACTTCTGACTTCGGTTCTTGAACAATAGAGCCATTCCCTCTCACTGACCTAAGAAGGTTTTGTTGATGGTAGAACCATAAACAAATTGTTCATTAGAGAATCAGTGAGACTTAAGGAGTAAGAGGTAACTATAGGGGTAAAACAGTAATTTGACTCAACTGTAATTAGTTATATCCATGGACACAGAAATATACTACAGTGTAAAGAGTGCAGTTGTAGGTATTTAGTGGATTGGCCCACAATTAATGATTGTTGATTAATTTACTTAAAGAGTTTAATTAATTAATCTCATATCATTGAAATTTTTAATCTTTAGGTCTATTAGGGATTCCTGCTAGCTCGGTAAGGAAAAAACGAGGAATATTTAGCTTTGGAAGAATTTGAATTGTTCAAATTTTAAGGGAATTTTGTTAATTGTATATGATACAATGAATAATGTATATAGACATATTATATTATAAAGTTAATTTTGAATGAGATTCAAAATTAAACTATATAATATGGGAGAATAATGTATTTGAATAAGATTCAAATGTTAAATAATATGAATGAGATTCATATTAAAATTATAGGTTAAATTTAATATGAATGAGATTCATATTAAAATTATTTTTATTAAATTTATTGTGAATGAGATTCATATTAGAACTATATATTAAATTTATTGTAAATGAGATTCGTATTAAAATTATATATTAAATTTATTGTGAATGGGATTCATATTAAAATTATAGTTTATCAAATGAAAATGCATTTGAATATGATTCAAATGTAATATTAATTAAATATATGATATTTAATTAATTAATATTTATTTTATTAAATTAAATTAAATTATATATGATTTAATTTAATTAAATGTTAACTCCCATGTAGTTACAAGGGAATTAACATGAGAGGGTGGGGAGTTATCTCCCCTCTCACTTGATTTGTATAATGATTCTGCATTTTGAATGTGAAAGACTAAGAGGAATTGTTCTCTTGAAACTCACTCGCACACTCAATTCCCTATCAACTCTCTCTCAATCTCTCATCACTCAAAATCGCAGAGAAAAGGTTTCTCTATAAACTTCTTCCAATCTTTCAAAAAGGTTCCCACAAACCTTTTCCTTGCTGAAGAATAGCGGGGAGGATCTTGGTAGTGTTGTCCTATTCAAGACTAGAGAAGAGTTACTCAAATCGTGATCACAACGAGGATTTGGAAAAGATGTTGAACAAAGTCTTCAAAGGTATTTTCTTTCTTCTTAAATTCCTTCAAAATAAAGCATGCTTAATTAAAATATGTTTAAACTTGTCTATATTTTTCTATGTATTTGAAACTCGAAATTAAAAGTACACGTGTTCACAAGCTTTCTCATGGGATTTGATCCTTTTATGTTGGGCCTATCGAGTCAACCTTTTTGAGATTCAACTGATTTCCCAATGCATTCTCCATCTCATGATGAAGTTATATGCGAAATTGTGCCAAACTCACCTCAAGATAGGTTTGACAACTGGTCATTACTCTCTTGACCCAAGGTGGGCCCCGGGTCACGAGTGAACCTGGAATATTATTTGCCAAGCCTGTTACAACTCAACTAGCTTTTTGGTATCTTTCCCCACCCTTAGGGTGAAGTTATGGTTACTTCACCCATCATTTCCCCTAATGGATTGTCATTTTTGCTTATCTTTGGCAGTTCTGTAATTTGATCTCTTGCAATGCAATTTCTTCATGAGCGGTAGCTAATAGATCCATTCCTCTTGATGACTCAATTCAATTTCCTCATTAGAGAAAATCTACTTTGCTAGAATTTCCATATTCGTCTACACTCAAATAATATTCCATATAAGTAACAACATACTTATCAAATGAAAATATTTCATGACACTCTAGTTATTCATGATTTTTTATTTTGTCATTTTACCAATTTTAAATAACTAGAAGAATATAGAGCACATGCATGGATACTATCATTTTGTCGACATATTTAAGAAATTTAAGAATGTAGCATGTTATGAACTAAATAATTTCAAGATGCATTATTGTAATTATTAATTAATGACAAGATATTGAAACAAATTGGTTAATGATGTAACTTTAGAGTAAAACTTATCTTGTGTTCTGCAATTTTGTAAAGGTGTTTGAAGTTAAGGCTTTGAGATCTGCTCCAATGATCATCGTCTCAGAGTGATTGTGATCCTGAATTATCATTGAATTATTACCCTCTCTTGTGCCCAAATCTTATGTCTTACTTGTTATAGCTCCAACTTCATTGATATAAGAGAGTTTTCGACTTTCCCCTTTTGATTTCTTTACCATCAACGGTAATTTTCTGGTAGTCTCCATGTTTCATTGTCTTTGTTAGCAAATATAAGACTTCCAAGTCAAAACTTCATAAATTGACAGACTTTTGAGAATATATGGTAGAATATTTGTTAGACATCTACCGGATTTTAATATATTCCTATCATCGGTGAAATATAGATTTCTTCAAAATTTGCCATAGAAACTGCTAAATGTTGCAGACGTTTTTATGTTATCATGGTAATCTTTAATCCACGTTGTGCTCATATTAAACCATTTAGAGTAGAAATTCACAAGTGTAAAAGCAAAGAATTCCATCATTCTAAAACCTTTTGGCTTTTTCCTCTTATTCATTTTATGGTGTTGTTCAGTAGGTGCATTAGTGTATCTCAACTAGGTTGACACACACCTAGCACCCTCATTATATCCCACTCCCAGTTACTCATTAACATAACAAAAAGAACAAATGGAAATATGAACTTTTTTCCCTTTTTTTTATTGTGTGTATCAGAAGGTGAACTAATGTATCTCAACTAGGTTGACACACACTTAGCATCTCCATCATGATAGAATAAACATGCATAAAACGAAAGCTAACAGAAATATTAAGCACTCTAATTACACTTAATTTGAGTATAAAGCATGTTGATGAACAGTTTTAACAAAGAGGGTTTCAGAAATGTACAACCTTTGTAGATTCATTTTAAATCCTTGCAATCTCCACGAATTAGATTTCCACAACTCTAGTAGGCCACCAAGAGGATCTTCTTTACTCTTCTCAACCTTGGATTGAGTGGTGGAAACTCAAAATTGAGAGTAATTTGAGATGGGATTGGAGAGGGTTTTAGAGAGCAAGTAAATTTCAGAATTTCTGTAAAATTTCAGATTGCATGAGAAAATATTCTGAAATCTGAAGTATTTATTGTTGGAGTTGATGCCTTAAATCTCGTAGGGTCCTGTAGTTTGTAAACACGTGTGTGAACAAACATTTATGATGTAATAATATGAGATATTTTCTTCATTATTGTCTATGAAATATGAGATATTTTAGTAGCATTACCCACAAACCAATAAACTAAGATCTCTAGTTATCGTTGTAACTTAAGAATGTATGTGGAGATATAGAAGTGGATCATGCCTTATGTGATAACTTAAATGGTGTGTAGTATCTGGATAAAGGAGGGAAAGCTTATCCTGGTGACACTATGGATACGGCCCGCTTTGTAGATGTTACAAGTGTTGTAAAGTGCTACAGATGGTCTGATCCAGATCATTCATGTGGAGACATGCGAGGGGGGGTTAACAATACAAAGGAGTTTGTATAAGACTGACCACAAAATGTTTAGCCTCGTTATATAACGTCATTCATGATAGAGACTCTCATTTCATTAGGATGACCATAGGTAACATGACCTTAATACTGAATGAGTTGGGAACTCCTGCCTATGACGGTGGTCTTTTTGATTTGCATGGGTGCGAGTGGCCAGATTTCCGACTCAAACCTACCACTTTGGGGATTCGTCTGATTGAGGAGTTGGGAACTTAGCTACACAAGATGGATTTCACTCCTTCCCCGAAGTAGGGGTAAGTAGATAGATTGCTCCCTTAAGAGCTGATTTCAGGGTACCTCATGCTTCATCGCATAGTTATTGGTACTCGATCGTAGCTAAATGATCGTATACCCAGCCGCATTTACTAAAATGGGAGCTTTTTCCGAGTAGTTCAAGACCCGGTTCACCTGTGAAACGATTTGGTCGATGAAAAAATGTAATAGATTGAATTTTTTATTTCCGATTTTGTGAGGCAGTTCATCCCGGTCCATTAATCTTTGTGAATGCACATAGGATGTATGTTTATTTATATGTCATATGATATGTCATATAGAAGAAATCCCACCTTAGGTTATGCATTGGTCATACATCATCTCTTTATTATAAGTGTTATGATTTAGAGAAGCATGATTTAAATTACATAAGAACATGCTCATGCATCATATAATATAATAGTTATATTTATGCATGCATAAAGCATGGACATGCATCATCTTTATATTATAAGTGTTATAGTATAATGGTGTATGGAAGCCTGTTTGCTTGGTTTATTACATGTATATAAAATTATGTATAGTAATGAATGGACATTGCATAAAACATGACACATAGGTTAAATTTATAAGTGTTATAAAAACCTAGTTATGTGGCAATGTATATGATTTTAGTTTTTTTTTTTTATAAAAGTTATAAGGAAATTAGAACTAAAATCTATAAGAAAGACATGCATGCGAACTTAGGTTTGAATTATGGTTTTAAAAGTGTTTTAAAACTTGGTAGAGATAGACTTAAGATCATAGTTCTAATGAGATTAGCAACCTAGGCTTTAATCTTTTAATCAGTTTAATAGGATTAAATTGAATAATAAAAGGTTAAAGTGTAGCAACTCTATCTATAAGAGAAATTTTGTCTAAGGTGGGTTCTGTCAATACTAGGGTATTTAAGGTGACAAAAACGGAACACCCCTACTTGGGAACCTACTTGGAAAGGTGAATTAGATAAATTTGATATATGCATGCAATTTTGAGGACAGTTCATTAAAGAGTTTAATGTGACTACTTGAACTTATTTAATTTCAAAGATAAGAGTTGCTTTTTAGCAGATTAAACTGACTTAGATTAAAATCAGTAGTCGGATGGTCTAAGTTAATGAACCCCTAGATAGAACATTCAGTAGGAGGTACTTGGGGTATCTGATGCTTCATTTAAACCTCTCGCATTTCTCCCTTTATTGTCCACACCGTGAGTTCTATCCTCGGCCTCGTGGCACCCTAAAAGTGTCCCCGTAAAGGATGGGTTTGGGTAGGTCAATATCAAGGTGGATGGAGAGAATATTCATAGTAAGTGGAAGCGGGACGTGCGATAGCATATCCTACAGTCTCTCTCGTTAGGTTGGATAAAGTTTCTGTGCATCGCCTCGAGCCACCCTGGGAGTGTCCCCCTATAGGATGGCAGTTTTACACGTTTCTTTATTTGATCTCCTGTATAGGATAAGGTCATTTAGTCTCTTGTCCTAATCTAATTTTTCCCCACGGTGGGCACATTAGGGAGGAACTCTAAAGCCGAAAACGAGGGGTTACACTTACGTGGAATTGTTAAGGGTTAACAGTTCTGGACCGAATGAATGGTGACTATTAGGTATAGTTCCAAGAGTTGGTTCTGCCTAATGGTTAAGAGTGCCTCATTCCAGTGAAGGGGCATCTGATCACCCTATCAATGACGTATGTCCTGCCTTACTAGGGCATCATTGCGAAATAGAAGTTTTTCACTTAGGGTACTTGGAAACTATTTTGCTAAAACTAAAATTGGTGTTAAAATGTGGTTTAGCATAGACTTATAAAGTTTGTTCTATTTTCAGCAACGTTTTAAATGTCTATCGCCACATTAGCTCTACTTAGCATCGACAAACTGACTGGAGAGAATTACGCTAGTTGGAAACACACAATCGCAAAAATTTCAATCATCGATGATCTCAGATTCATCATTACGGAGGAGTATCCTCCTATTCCACCTCCTAACGTTGCTCGAAACGTTCGGAAGACCTATGAGCATTGGACACGGGCGAATGAGAAGGCCCGAGCCTATATCTTGACCAGTTTTAACGATGTTTTGGCTAAGAAGCATGAGCCCATGGTCTCAGCGTGTGAGATCACGGAGTCCCTATGGGGGATGTTCGGACAACCTTCTAGACAACTCAAGCACGAGGCTCTTAAATGCATCTTCAACTTCAAAATGGAGGAAGGCACCTCTGTTCGTGAACACGTGTTTAACATGATGGTCCAATTCAATGTAGCGGAGATGAATGGGTCTAGGATCAATGAGGGCAGCCAGGTTAACATAATCCTGCATTCATTGTCGGATAGCTTCATGTACTTTGTTAGCAATGCGATTCTTAACAAAGTGGACAGTGCCCTTACAACTCTTTTCAACGAGTTGTAGACATTCCAATACTTACTGAAAAGTAAGGAGAAGAGAGGAGGTAAGGCAAATGTTGCTTCATCTTCAAAGATACTCCATCGAGGTTCGACCTCTAGAACGAAGTCTACATCTTCTACTCCTTTCACTAGAAAGTGGAAGAAGAAGAAGGGTGGTAAGGGGATGGGGAAGGCACCTGCAAACCCACAACCTGTCGCCCAGTGGGATAGGCATTCAACGCCGGTTGGTAAGGAAAAGTGTTGCCACTGCAACCAAGACGAACACTGGAAGAGAAATTGTCCTCGCTGGCTTAAGGAGAAGAAGGCGGCCAACGCTAAAACAAAACAAGGTAAATATGATTTACTAGTTTTGGAAACTTGTTTTCTGGAGAATTATGATTCTACCTAGATTATTGATTCGGTTGCCACTAATCATGTTTGTTCTTCTTTTCAGGGGATTAAATCCTGACGGTAGCTGGAGGCTGGTGGGATGACGATGGGAGTAGGCACCGGGCACGTCGTCTCTGTTGTGGCAGTGGGAGGGATCCAGTTGACTGTGCAGAAGAAATTTCTTGTATTACATGATGTATTTGAAGTTCCTATGTTGAAAAGGAACTTAATTTTAGTAAAGTGCTTGTTGCAGTGTAAATATACTCTTAAATTTAATTTGAATAAAGTGTTTACTCATAAAAATGGAGTAGAAATCTATACAGCATATCTTGAAAATAACTTATATGTGCTAAGGCCGTCAGCAACGAGTTCCCTCCATAACACAGAGATGTTTAAAACTGTCGTAACTCAAAATAAATGTCAACAAGTTTCTCCAAAAGAAAAGGCCCATCCTTGGCACCTTCGATTAGGGCACATCAATCTCAATAGAATTGAGAGGTTGGTGAAGAATGAACTTCTAAACGAGTTAGAGGAAAATTCTTTACTAGTGTGTGAATCTTGCCTTGAGAGTAAGATAACTAAAAGACCTTTTACTGGAAAAGGTTATCAAGCCAAAGAGTCTCTAGAGTTAGTACATTCTGACCTCTGCGGTCCTATGAATGAGCGAGCTAGGGGAGGCTATGAGTATTTCATCACTTTTACTGATGATTACTCTAGGTATGGGTATGTTTATTTAATGCAACAGAAGTCTAAATCCTTTGAAAAGTTCAAAGAGTTCAAGGCTAAAGTTGAAAATACATTGGATAGACAGATTAAGATACTTCGATCGGATCGAGGTGGAGAGTTTTTGGATTCGGGATTCCAGGACTATTTGATAGAACATGGAATCATTTTTCCAACTCTTAACGTCAGGTACACCTCAGCAGAATGGTGTAGCAGAGAGGAGAAACAGAACCTTATTGGACATGGTTTGGTCGATGACGAGTTACGCTTTCTTACTGAACTCATTTTGGGGTTTTACTGTGGAAACTATAGTGTATATACTCAACTGTGTTCCTTCTAAGAGTGTTGCAAGAACACCTCTGGAGTTGTAGAATGGGCGTAAAGCTAGTTTACGTCACCTTCGTATATGGGGTTGCCTAGCACATGTGCTTGAGGCTAATCCAAAGAAATTGGAACCACGGTCGAGGTTGTGTCTCTTTGTAGGCTACCCCAAAGGTACACGAGAGGGTTACTTTTATGATCCAACGAAAAATAGAGTGTTTGTTTCTACGAACGCTACCTTCCTGGAGGAGGATCATATCACGGAGCACAGTCCACGTAGTAAGATCGTGTTACGTGAGCTTTCCAAAAAAACTACTAAAACTTCATCAAGAGTTGTTGAAGAGACTGCTTCATTAGCAAGAGTTGTTGATGATAGTTCATCTGGTAGGTTGGTTCCAACTCAAGAGTTAAGGGAACCTCGACGCAGTGGGAGGGTTGAGAACCCAACTATTCGCTATATGGATTTCACAAAAATCCTGGCAATGGTAGCTGATGGCGACGTTGAGGATCTGTTGTCTTATCAAAAGGAAATGGAGGATGTTGACCGGGATGAATGCGTCAAAGCCATGGATCTCGAGATTGAGTCGATGTACTTCAACTCAGTATGGGATGTTGTAGATCAGCCTGATGGGGTATGACCTGTAGATTAAAAATGGATCTACAAGAGGAAATGGGGTGTCGATGGGAGGGTGAAACCTTCAAGGCTCGACTTGTGGCAAAGGGTTATACCCGGGTGGAGAGAGTCGACTATGAGGAGACTTTCTCACCTGTTGCCATGTTAAAGTCGATCTGCATTCTCCTGTCTCTTGTTGCTATTTATGATTATGAGATTTGACAAATGGACGTCAAGACTNCCATGTTAAAGTCGATCTGCATTCTCCTGTCTCTTGTTGCTATTTATGATTATGAGATTTGACAAATGGACGTCAAGACTGCCTTTCTGAATGGTAATCTTGAGGAGACCATTTATATGGTATAGCCCGAGGGACTCATAGCCCAAGGTCAAGAGAAAAAAGTTTGCAAACTAAATCAGTCCATTTATGGGCTGAAACAGGCGTCTTAATCTTGGAACATCCAGTTTGATACTGCGATCAAATCATACGACTTTGACCAAAATGATGACGTGCCTCATGTCTACAAGAAAATCATCAACAGTTCAGTAGTTTTCCTAGTGTTGTATGTAGACGATATCCTACTCATTGGGAATGATGTAGGACTACTAACTATAGTTAAGAACTGGCTAATGACCCAATTCTAAATGAAAGATTTGGGGGAGACTAAGTTTGTTCATGGTATATACATCGTACATTGATAAGATGTTGCTCAAATACTCGATGCAGAACTCCAAATGAGGCCTACTACCGTTAAGGCATGAAGTTACGTTGTCTAAGGAAATATGTCCTAAGACGCCTCAAGAGGTTGAGGAGATGAGATGGGTCCCATATGCATCTGTCGTTGGCAGTTTGATGTATGTGGTGCTCTGTACTAGACTAGATATCTGCTATGTTATGGGAATAGTCAGTAGGTATCAGTCTAACCAAGCTCGAGTCACTCGAATCCAGTTAAGAACATCTTCAAGTATCTTCGGATACACAGATTTGATCCTGTATGGAACTAGGGATTTGATCCTTACTGGATTCACAGATTCTTACTTTCAGACTGATAAGAACTCTAGAAAGTCCACTTAAGGGTCAATTTTTACTCTTACGGACGAGCAGTGGTGTGGCGAAGCACTAACCAGGGGTGCATCGCCGACTCCACGATGGAGGTCGAGTACGTAGCAGCTTGTGAAGCTGCTAAGGAGGATGTTTGGCTCAGGAAGTTCCTGACATATCTGAAAGTTGTTCGAGACATGTCTAGGCCCATCACCCTCTATTGTGAAAATAGTGGTGTGGCGAACTCCAGGGAGCCCAGGAGTCACAAGTGCGGCAAACATATAGAGTGGAAGTATCATCTCATCCGCAAGATAGTACATCGAGGGGATGTGATAGTCACAAAGATCGCTTCGGAGCATAACATTGTTAAACCGTTTACGAAAGCTCTCACGGCTACAGTTTTTTAGGGTCATCTTCAAATATTTTTGTACTGGGCCTTAGTGGCACCACACACCTTCTCATGGCCCAAGAGGTGTGCACGCATAGTAAGACTATGTTGTATTATTCATCAGAGGGATCAGTGGTACTTAAGGAGTTAGATGTAACAACAAGGAAAAAATGGTAAATTGGCCCAGCTGTACTTACAAGCATCTGTGAAGGGTTATCGTAATGATTGGTTATATCCGATAGACACAGAAATATATCTGTGGTGAGAAGAGTGCAGTTGTCGATCTCTAGTGGAATGCCTGATAGTTAACGGATGGTGGATCTCGTGGCTAAAGAGTTTAGTCAACTATTCACGTACCGTTAGAACTTCAAGCCATAGGTCCATAAGATCTCCATGGTAGCTCAATGGATTCAAGTTGAGAATCAGTTTTTGGGTCAGTTTGAAGTGTTCAAATTGACAAGAGGGAGTTCAATTATATATGATATGGTTTGACTGGTCAATTATATATGATATGGTTGACATAATGTATGAGATATATTAATTGGAGGAATATGATATCAATATGATTTATATCTAGTGGAGGAGAAAAGGACTATGGGTCATATATTGCATATGATGTGATATTAAACCATAGGTTATAAATATAATAAGATTATATTAATTTTTTAATTTGAAAATTATGGGATAATTGTTGCACGATTTTTTCTCCGTAATCGAATGATAGTGGGCGGTTGCATTCAGTTTTCATATCTGAAGGATAAAATGAAAATGGTTTCCATTTTGCAATGGATCAGACATTCGTTGACGTTTTGTGTATACTGCCTATCACATAGCAAACCGAGAGTATACACGACAGCTCAATGTTTCTAAACGATCGTATACACGCGCACAGTTTACTAAATAATTGCATTAGATTTACTAAACGATTATCTAGCTTTTTCCTATAGGATCGTGCGTCCAAGCATTTACTAAATGATCGTCTATACAATCTCCCCCTTTTACTAGACGATCGTGTACCGCTACCTAAATAATCAAGCATCGTCTATACAATAGACACCCGACATCTCCCACTTGCTTGGTCGTGGTAAATGATTGTGCTTTCTTCCTTCCCTCTACCAAATCCAACAGAGCTCACACCTCCTGGATTCTCACTCTGAGAATACCAAGGGTTCCAAGTGGTGGTGTCTTCCTGCTGCCGAGTTTGTGAGGAGTCTGTTCATGGGTAGATGATTTGATGGATGATTGCTTGAACGATCACAGCGAGAGCGAGAGGAGCAGTGCTTGGACGAGAATGAGATTTGAGTCGAAGAAGGGTTCTTCAACTGGTATGTATTTCGTTCTCGTGTTGTTTAAAGTTTCAAAGCATGCATGTAATTTGTTGTATATTGTATAACTAGTCTGTTAGATTGTGAATGCGATAATTCTGTCACAATGAGTTTTGAACGATCTTGCTTCCATTTTAAGGTACTCTTTGATAAGAGTTCCTTCATTATTTTACCTAGGAGTACTAGCTTTCACACACTCATTGCAGGGAACCGTACCTAGTCAATTCCTAGGTGTCTTAACTGATCATAGGAAGGTAGCTCTTTTTACCCTCATCCATGTATACACATTACAAGTTTAAAAAACATAAAATAAAATCTCTTTTTTAAGCATATGAGTGATCACTCTATTTTTTCTGAAGACTAGAAAAATATTCTTTTATTTCCTCTTAGTCTGACATTACAAACCATCATGCACATAAACACTCTAACTGGTGGGGCCTTTCGAGGTGACAACCAAATATAATAAACGTGACTCTAGTTTTAGTTAACATTTCTAAATTGAAGTGACAACGTGCTCATGATATGAGAACCTCAAAGAGGGACATGGAAAGATCATACATCAAGATATTACTCTCCTATTTCCACTATGAGTCATTCAACATGCATATTCAAGTCTCATCCTGGACAATCAACATCAATAACACACAACAAATAACTCATAAAAAAACTTTCAAAATGAAATGCACACAAAATATGTCTTATTTGCTTTAGATTTAAGATTGTTTTTAATATGTTTTTATTAGATTTGATGTGTTTGCTAGTGATTTACAGGATTTATTATCGAGAAGTGAATTATGCTCAAAATAAGCCAAAAAATGACTAAATTATACTTAAAGGAGTCAAAACCGAGCAAGAGACCAAAGAGAGTGAGGAAAGAGAGGAAAAATGCAATGTATCAAAAAGCAGGGAGACTAGCATTGCAACGCTACGATGTGAAGCGGTGTTTAGCGCCAGAAGGCAGTAGCTGCATTAAAGGATGCAACATTACAACGCTAAGCCTGAGCGTTGCAATGCTTCGATAGAATCAAACCAATGTAACGCTTCTGTCAAAGGACGCAATGCTGACTTTCCTTATTTGAAAAACCTAATAATTTTGGTAAGGATTTTGTGTCAAATTTTGACCCTTTAATTAATGGGACAACTCTGAACACTGAGGGGACAAATTCTGACCTAATTGGAAGACATTCAAACCTAATTTTGAGACCAAAGGGAGAGAGTTCTTGCCCAATAGTAGAAACAGAAAACCGATTGTGAGACCATTCAACTTCTCCATGTTTTAATGAAGAGAAGAGTGGCGATTTCTACCAACAGAGAAGCATTCCGATTGGGATTTTCTCTAATTCTTTCTTTTTATCTACTTGAATGCTATCGATTTTGTATGAGAATATGTTCTCGAGAACCATGAGCGGCTAGATTCTTTGTTTTAGGGTGTTGTTTGATTTACATATGGATTTGAGTTAATATTTAGGAATTCCATGGAATTGCATAGTTATTTATCTTTTATTGTTATTGTTTTAATTAACTTTGATTGGCCATCAGTAAATGTTAGATTGAATGTTCAATTAGGTAGATTGTATGCTTAATCGGACTTGTAACATTAAATTGCTATAACCTATCACATACATAGTTAGGAGAGTAGTAAAAGTTGATGACGACAATGTTTAATGCCATGAGGTTTAATTTGATATAATGATGTTAGTTATCATTTAGGATCAATAGCATTCAAGTAGAGAAAAAGAAAGAATCAGAGAAAATCCCATCCGGGATGCTTCTCTATTGGTAGAATTTGCCACTCTTTTCTTCATTAACACGCCGGGAAGTTGAACGGTCTAATAATTGGTCTTCACTCTCTACTCTTGGGCAACATTTCTCTTTTGGGTCTCCAAAATTAGGTTTGAATGTCTTCCAATTAGATATGAATTTGTCCCTTCAGTGTTTAGAGTTGTCAAATTAATTAAAAGGTCAGAAATTTGGCACAAAATCCTTGCCAAAATTATTAGATTTTTCAAAGCAAAGCCAATGTCGTAACACCTCAGCACAGCGTTGCAATGCTGGTTTAATAATGCTGAAGCATTGCAATGCTCAGGCTTAGCTTTGTAACTGCATCTTTTAATGTAACTACTGCCTTAGATGACAAACTGCTACTTAAAAATTAATAATTTAATTGATTTAATTAAAAAAATATATCTTTTGCAAGAACGCTAAGGAAGATATATTCGGGTTGCATTTACTTTAATAAAGTTAGCGTTGCAACGCTCCACTATCTTTTGATACATGCCATTTTTCCTCTCTTTTCTTCACTCCCTTTAGTCTCTTGCTCAATTTAGTTATTTTTGGCTTACTTTGAGCATAATTAACTTCTCGATCATAAATCCTGAAAATCACTAGCAAACACATCAAATCTGTTAAAAATTTATTAAAAAGAATCTTAAATCTAAGGCAAATAACGCACATTTTGTGTGCGTTTCAACACTATACAAAGACGTCGCGACGCTGGTCTCCATTTGCAGAAGTGTAGCCTTACACTATGGCAAGGCATTGCAACACTGGGCTTAGAGTGTCGCAACACTTAGGGATATCGTCATGACGCTATACTTGAAAATAACCTCAAGCATCTTACGATACGGCAAGGCATCGCGACTCTATGACTTCTGTCCACTTTGAATTCTTCGATTTGGCTCCATTTTTAGTCAATCTCCATAGCAACTCTTACCAACAACTGACACAAACTTTACATACTCGATTTATAGAATAATGCCCAAAAAAAACGGGTCCTTACAATTGATTAAATCAAAAGATTAAAGTTGTAAATCAATGGTGCCAATCCTGCAAACATTTATTATGCACACCATTTTCATATATCAAATGCATAAAAGAACCCACCATATTATTATGTTCAAATTTAGAACAACAATTTGAAGGCAAAAACTGGTTTTGATACCAATTGAAGAGATTGAATCCCATAGCAGAAGTGCTTAATCACTTTTGCCTTGTTTTGTTACAGGAAAATTTTACAATATAAATAATAATTACAAAATTGAGCATGCTTTTACAGAATCGTTAAGGGAAAAGAGTAACAAACTTTTGAAGAGACTCTTCTTCAATCTTCTCTCGGTCTTGAATGAAAACAGTACAATCAAACGAACCACATTATTAAAGTTCTAAAGAAGACATGACCATCAGTCTTCTCTGTTATTTTCTTTGGAACAAAAAGGATTGTGGGATCCAAATGGAAGTTTAGAGAAGGGAAAAACCCTTTTGTTAGAGAACCTTTTTTTTTATAAATTTGAGAGTAAGAGAGTGAAAGAGATAGGTGAATTTTTTTAAGAAAAACCTTCAGGCTTCAGTTGTAGACTATTCTTCAACTTTAATATTTGAGAAAAGTTGTAACTCCCTTCACCCCATTAATGTACTACCTTGCAATGCAGCGCGAGTTAATTAATTAACTGACTTAACTAAAATAAATTAAATTTATTATTAATTAAATCTAAATTGAATTAATATATTTATTAAATATCTTATATTTACTTTCATGCATATTTGAATCATGTTTTAATATGCGTATCTCCCCTAACCTATAGTATTAATATGAATACCAATTTACATTAATTTTAAACTATAGTTGAAATAAAAATCTAATTAATATTAAGATAATATTTAAATTTTATACAAATATTAATTCTCTATATTATATGGTTCAATTTGAATCTTATTCAAAATTAATTTTATATTATAATGTATCTATTATTGGGTTGTATGTCCTAAAACTCACGGTTCGTGATGTTAAATATTTTTTATTATCAATAAAGATATTATTGACATTTATTCGATAAAACTGTTGTTGAATAGATAAATTTTACTTATACAGACTAAATCCAATAAACTAAGATCCATGGATATTATATGAATACTTGAACTTTATGTAGAGACATAAAGATGGATCAAATTCGAGTAAATAGCCAAATGCTCTATAATATATTAATAAGGTTGGATACCATTGTTGAATGAGAAAATTCAGCGAATCACAAGTTGCCAGATCATTAATGAAATTCTGAGCCTATCAAAAAAATTATAAGTTGGATTGGGCCGAATAATTAAAGTCGCATGGGCCCAACCCAATTCAAACCCATAGTGAAATTTTGGCTAAAATTAAAGATTAAGCTTAAGCCCAGTATTTCGACCCAACAACAAATGGGCCCAAGCCCAACTTTAGCCCAAACCCAATTTGGGCCCAATAAAATAATTAGGCCCAAGCCCATGTAAGGCTCATGAGAAACCTCTATAAATAGAGGTCCTATTTCTTCATTTGAGGGGAGGTTGGAAGAATCGAAGGCCAAAGCTCTCTGAAGATCTGAAGTTCTAAAGCTTCGAGGATCTGAAAAACACAACTCCTCCAAAGAACTGAAGATCAAAAGACATACTAAAATTCTGAAGATCAGAAGACAATTAAAGCTCTGAAGATTTAAGCTACCAAGATCCAAGACTTAAGCTCTCAAGATCCAAATAATGAAGCTCCTAATTCTTGAAAACCAATGCTCTCAAACATAGCAGATATCTAGTCTAGATATGAATACTTGAACTTTATGTAGAGACATAAAGTGTTGAAGACTGAAGCTTCTCCAGTTTTGAAGACTGAAGTTCTCAATAGAACTGAAGATCTGAACTATTTAAAGTTTTGAAGGTTAGAAGATTTCAACAAACTGACTGTATTTTCCCCATCTACAAGATGAATATTCAATCTCTTCAAACCCAAGGGCCAAGCCCAAGCCCACTTATGAACTCTATAAATAGAGAAACTCTCCTCATTTAGAGGGGTCAACAATTCTACACTTCAGAGAGCTTAAAGGGAATTCTCTTCAATCAGAAAACTCCTTAACATCTGAAGCTGACCACGCTTGAAGACGGAAGTCCTTTGGAGATACAAGTATTTTGAAGATGGAAATCCTTTGAAGATACAAGCATTCAGAACACGCTTGAAGACTAAAGTCCTTTGGAGATATAAGCATTCTGAAATCTGAAGTCCTTTGAAGATACGAGCATTCTAACCACGCTTGAAGACTGAAGTCCTTTGAAGACACAAGCATTCTTCCAAGACTCCTACCTCAAGAACATTCACACGCTCTGCTTCTATACATCAAGCGTACACATTCAACCGAAAGAATCAGAGGATCAGGTACTAGAGATCGAACCACATTGCATCAAATCAACCTCAACATCAACATCAACTCAAGTTCAACTCCACGAAACAAGTTTCTCCGGAAGCCTCATACGAACACTAATCCTCTAAGAAGATCAACAAGCCCAAAGGTCGATCCTCCAAGAAGATCAACAAGCATAAATGTCGATCATCCTAGAAGTTCAACAAGCCCAAAGGCCGATCGTCTAAGAAGATTAACAAGCCCAAAGGTCGATCGTCCAAGAAGATCATCAAGCCCAAAAGTCGATCATCCAAGAAGATCAATAAGCCCAAAGGTCGATCATTCAAGAAGATCAATAAGCCCAAAGGTCGATCATCCAAGAAGATCAATAAGCCCAAAGGCCGATCATCTAAGAAGAACAACAAGCCCAAAGGCCAATCACCCAAGGAGATCAACAAGCCCAAAGGCCGATCATTCAAGAAGATCAACCAGTTTAAAGATTATAATTTATTTTAAAAGCGTAAAAATACTATGTATTAGAGATTGTACTCACTTTCCACAAAATTAATACAAATACAAAGTTCAAGTTCTACGAAATAAATTTCTCTTGATATCTCGTGCGAACAAATTGGCCCACCCAGTGGGACAGCTCTACTTCTCATCTTTCTCTCAACATTCAAGTAAACTAATGGCACCAAAGAAAGCTGCATCCAAAGCAACTGCTGCAAGTAACACCTATACAGGACTTGTCACCTGCAACCATTCAAAGGAGAGTATGTAGGAGCAAGAACAAGGTTTTGTCTTTGTAGAGAAAATCTGGGAGCAGTTGATGGAATCTTCTAAAGGCGAGATCATCATAAGAGAACATCCCTTGTTTGACAACTCTACCTCTACTTCTGACCAATCAAAGGAAGAATCATACTTTAACGTAGTGTCTGTCGTGATGGCTGATGTAACGACTGGGTCAACCATAGCAGAGATGAAAATGAAGATAAATCTCCTAATGAAGGCTGTAGAAAAGCAAGATCATGAAATCACTACTTTAAGAGGTCAAATACAAGCTCGAGAAACTACTGAGTTGACTCAATCTCCAGCTACAAAAACCAATGACAAAGGAAAAAACTGTCTTGCAAGAAGACCATCACAACAATCTACCTCTATTATCGCCCTATCAGTTCATCAACTGTAGAATATGATTACAAACTCCATAAGGGCTTAGTACGGAGGACTATCACAGTCCTCCTTTATGTACTCCAAGCCATACACCAAGAGAATCGACAACCTAAGAATGCCCATTGGGTATCAACCTCCAAAGTTCCAGCAGTTTGATGGAAAGGGCGATCTAAAACAACATGTTGCACATTTCATTGAAACCTGCGAAAATGCAGGAACCAGAGGAGACCAGCTAGTCAAGAGTTCGTCTGTACATTGAAAGGAAATGCTTTTGATTGGCATACTGATTTGGAGCCAGATGTGATTAACAGTTAGGAACAGCTAGAAAAGGAGTTCCTGATCCGCTTCTACAGTATAAGGTGCACTGTTAGCATGATGGAACTGAAGAACACCAAATAGTGGAAGGGAGAGATAGTCATTGACTACATCAACTGATGGAGGGCTTTGAGTTTGGATTGCAAAGATAGACTCACTGAATTCTCTGCAGTGGAGATGTGCACCCAAGGCATGCATTGAGAACTTCTCTACGTTCTGTAAGGGATAAAGTCTCGTACATTTAAGGAGTTGGCAACACACGTTCATGATATGGAGTTGAGAATCGCCAATAGGGGAACTAAAGATTTCCTAGTCCCTAAAAAGAGAAAGGATAAAGAAGAAATCAAGGGCACTGAAGAGATTGTGAGTAGTGCCACAAAAGAATCTATAGTCGTTCATATGACCCCGCTGAAATTTTCCTCCAAAGGAAAACAAACAAAATTTGAAAGAAGGCACAATGAGGGGGAGAAACATCGTCCAACTCTTAAAGAAAGACAGGAGAAGGTTTATCCATTCCCTGATTGTGGTGTGGCAGATATGTTGGAGAAACTATTAGAGAAGCAACTTATTTAGCTACTGGAATGCAAGTGGCCGTAATAAACACGAAGAGTAGATGATACTAACTACTGCAAGTATCATTGGCTCGTTATGTTGAGGTTAATGCCCTAAAGTCTCTATCCTGTAGTTTGTAAACAGTATATATGAACACCTGTGATTGTTAATATATGATATTTTACTTCACATCTTGTTGTTTTGCTCGGTTATTTGTTTTATTTGCTTTACCACAAACCAATAAACATAAAATCCCTAATTATCTGTATGTGACTCAAGCATGTATGTGGTGACATACAAGTGGATCATGTCTTGAGTGATAACCAAAATAGTATGTACTGTATGGATATAGGAGGGAAACCTTATCCTGGTAAACCTTATCCTGATAACCAAAATAGTATGTACTATATGGATATAGGATGCGGCCCGCTTTGTAGAATGGTCACAAGTGTTGTGACTTGCTATAGATGATCTGATCCTGATCATTCGTGTTGGGGACATGCGAGCGGGGGCGTCCTATACAAAGAGTTTGTATAAGACCTGACCATGAAGTGTTAATATCTTGTTATATAACACCGTTCATGACAAAGACTTCTCTTCACTAGGATGACCATAGGTAACATGACCTCAATCCTAAGTGAGTTGGGAACTCCTGCCATTGAGGGCGGTCTTTTGATTTGTATGGGTGCGAGTGGCCAAGTCGCCGATTCAAACCTACTATTTTGGGGATTTGTCTGATTTGGGAGCTGGGAACTCAACTACAGAAGATGGAATTCACTCCTTCCCCGAGGCAGGGGTAAGTAGATAGATGCTCCCTTAAGGGCTGATTCCGGGGCTTGAACACTGTGGCACCACACACCTTCTCTTCGCCCGAGAGGTGTTCACACATAGTTAGACTATGTTGTACTGTTCATTAGAGGAATCAGTGGTACTTAAGAAGTGAGATGTACCTACAGGGATAAAATGGTAAATTGGCCCAACTGTACTTACGAGCATCTGTGAAGGGTCATCGTACTCATGATTGGTTATATCTAATGGACACAAAAATATATCTGTGGTAAGAAGAGTTTAGCTATTGGTCTTTAGTGGAATCACTTATAGTTAATGGATGGTGAATCTCGTGGCTAAAGAGTTTAGTTAGCTATTCACGTACCGTTGGAGCTTCGAGCCACAGGTCCATTAGGTCACCTGGGTAGCTTGGATAAAGTCGAGAACCAGTGTTTGGGTTAATTTGAAATGTTCAAATTGACAATAGGAAGTACAATTATATATGATATTAATTGGAATGGTTAATTAATATGATAATAATTGGCTAAATGTATGAGATACATTATTTTGGAGGAAATTAGATATAAATATGATTTTATCAAGTAGAGGAAAAATATTATAGTAGATATATGAATATCAAACTATAGGATATAAATATAATATGATTATATTTATTAATTAAATTAATTGATTAATTATTTAATAATTAACCAATTAATTCACGAATGAACGTGGGAACGTGGGGGCTGTGAAGGTTAAGGTAACCGACGGGTTAAATATTGAAAATCATTTTCATTTTGTAGAATGAATTCAGTCGTGCTTTTGAGATCCTGCGTCCAAAAGAATTCGTGAAGAGAGAGAGCCTATACGATAGAATCTCATTCGTCTAAACGATCGTCTAGTTCACGCGATCCCTAAACGATCATATACCACTTTCCTAAACGATCGTCCAGTTTTTTCTAAACGATCATGTAGTTCTACTATACGATAAGCGTCTCCGATATACGATAGCAGAGTTCTTCTCGCGTGCGCTTTTCGTCTACCCCAGTCATCTACCAAACTCACCAGAGCCCATTCTTTGAGTTTTTTACGCTAAGGATACTCGGGTTTCCCTTGTGGTGGTGTTGTCCCCGCGACCTTGTTCGTGTACGTTCAGATCATGCAGGAACAGTCGAGAGACTCATAGGGTGCCGGTAGACCGATGGGAGTTTTTCATTGCTGTTGGTTCAAACAAACGAAGATCGTCTTCCTCTGGTATGAACCCCTTTCTCTATGTTTTATTGTATTCTGAGCATGCCGATAATTAGATTTATATGCATAATTGTATGTTTGGAATGTATGTCATTTGTGCTTCAGTCACTGTGAAATCGAAGTGATCTAAGCCCGCCCATGGAACTCTCAGTATGAGATCCTTCACATTAGTCTCCCAGTTGAAAGATGCTTCGTGCTGAAGGAACGAATTTTGATGTTGGCTCGTGAAAAGAAGATTGAGCTAGATTTGGATGAAGTAGCTCAGACAAATCACGCTACAGTAGCGGCGACTTCAAGTGTTCCAACACTGTCTATGTCCCACACTCAAAGATAAAGCCTGATCCAGTTTGGATCCTTTGAGCCTATAATTGTTCGGTTCCAGCAAGAAATTCAAACAACAAATTCCAAAAAGAAAGATGAGATCATTGAAGATGACAAGAAAAAGGGTTGATAGTTGTGACTCGTCGAAAAAGAAGACAACCAAACTCCACCCAAAAAGAGTCGCGTTCCTACCGAAGCTATAGAAGAAGGAACAAGACTTATAAAAAGAAAGGCAAAAAGATAACATTGAATCCTAAGCCTGCTAAGAAAGAAGACAAGGACTTCCCTCAATTCCAACGGCCAGCAACTTTGGCAGAATTTCTCCAAGAAGCTTTCTCAATAATCATCCAGAGAAAGTATAAGAAGTTATTGCATGTCACATTGTGGGCATAGTGGAAGTCGATAACAATCATATAGTTGTCGAAGAAGTCAACAACTCAGAAGAAATGAAACAAAGAACTTCTGTCTTCGATCGTATCAAGCCTTCAAGTGCTTGATCTTCAGTCTTTCAAAGATTGAGTATGGGCACGGTAGGAGAAGAAGACCAATGTCCAACGACTACTTCTACTCAAACTTCAGCCTTCAACATCTTCTTTTGATCGTCTCAAGACAACAAGCGATCAACAAAAAGGAAGGATGAGAATCTTGAAGGCAACGTCATTCCATGAAGAAAAAAACGACGAAAAGATTCACAGTTGTGTCCCTTCACCCATGAAGAGAAAATTTTCTGTTGACATAAGTATAGAAGGTTCCTTGATAGTGAAACTAAAACTCATCATATTGATGAATCCTACAAATGAAAAGGATGATCAAGACCATGATGAAATAAAAGCTTCTAAAGCTTAGATTAAGAAGATCCTCATCGCAAGAGCCTAAACTGCATGATGCTCCTGGCCCGCATGGGCTTAAAATATGAACGATGCCCCCCTCCCGCCAAAAAAAAAATCTTTTTACGAACTACGTTACGACTTGATCCCTTTCATTATACAGGGTACGTGGGCAACTTAAAGACATTTAAGTTTAGTCGCGCATAAAAAGGAAAAAAATTCCTTCGAACTACATTATTACTTGATCCCTATCATTATGAAGGGTATGTAGATAACTTGAAAGAAACTTCAAGTTTAGTCCAGTTAAAAAAAAAACACGAACTACGTTATGATTTGATCCTTTTCTTTAAGAGTATGAGGGAAACTTAAAGAAATTTAAGTTTAGTTCATCAGAAAGTGTGCCACAACCACCTAAGTATGATACTACAAGATTGATGTTAATCATCTCCATAAAAGAATGACACTCCAGATTGATGATGTTCATCCCTATTAGGGGAAACACAACGGATTGAAGCAGTCCATCCCTCGTAAGGAGCTAGCACAGTAAATAAAAGGCATATACTTGGCATGCACTTCACTTTCTCTTTGAAATCAAACTTGGATGCTCTTCCATCTTCAAGTTCAAAGGTATCATCGATGCTTCATCTTCATACACAAGTCTGGAGGCTTTGCAATGTCATCTTCATGCTCAAAGTCATGAAGTCGAGCTTAATGCAAAGATTCATTGATGCTTCATCAAACTCAAGTGTAGAGGATTCGCCAATGCTTCAAGCTCAAGTGCGGAGGATTCACTAATGCTTTGTTAAGCTCAAATGCAAAGGATTTGTCGATATTTCAAACTCAAATGCAAAGGATTCACCGATTCTTCAATTTCAAGTGCAGAGGGTTCGCTAATGCTTCGTCAAACTCAAATACGGAGAATTTTTCGATGCTTTGTCAAACTCAAATGCGAAGGTCTCGTGGATGCTTCTTCATCTTCAAGTTCAAAGGCTCCATCAATGCTGTTCCATTTTCAAGTTCAAGATCGGTGTGCATGGCCACACTTCCATCTTCAAGTTCAAAATTGATGTGCATGGCTCTGCTTCCATCTTTAAGTTTAAGATTGGTGTGCATGGCTCCACTTCCATCTTCAAGTTCAAGGACGATGTGCATGGCTCTGCTCCATCTTCAAGTTCAAGGTCGGTGTGCATGGCTCCGCTCCATCTTCAATTTCAAGATCGGTGTGCATGGCTCTGCTTTCATCTTCAAGTTTAAGATTGATGTGCATGGTTCCACTTCCATCTTCAAGTTCAATTTCGGTGTGCATGGCTCCGCTCCACTTTCAAGTTCAAGGTCGGTGTGCATGGCTCCGATCCATCTTTAAGTTCAAGATCGGTATGCATGGCTTCGCTTCATCTTCAAGTTCATGGTCGGTGTGCATGGCTCGACTCCATCTTCAATGTCTCCATCTACAAAATCATGACGTAGCTTCGCTTCATCTAAGTCTGGTGTGGTTCGCTTCATCTTCAAAGTCGTGGCATGGCTTCGTTTCATCTCCAAACTGATGGCGCGGCTTCGCTTCATCTTCAAAAGTGTGGCTCACTTCCTCTCTAAAGTCCGGCGTGGCTTACTTCGCCTCCAAAGTCTGGCGTGGCTCGCTTCGCCTCCAAAGTCTGGCGTGGTTCGCATTACCTCCAAAGTCTGTCGCAGCTCGCTTCGTCTCCAAAGTTTGGCACGGCTCGCTTTGTCTCTAGAGTCTGGCGCGGCTTCACTTAATCTCCATAGTCTGCGACTTCGCTTCATCTTCACAAGTCAAGGTGTGACTTTGCTTCATCTTCACAAGTCAAGGCGCGACTTTACTTCATCTTCACAAGTCAATGCACGACTTTGCTCATCTTCACAAGTCAAGACATAACTTCGCTTCATCTTCACAAGTCAAGACGCAACTTGGCTTCATCTCCAAAATGATCGTGCGACTATGCTTCTTCACCTCCAAAGTTGATGCGTTTTACATTACTGTGAATAAGGAAGAAGTCTTTGTCAACACTTGAGAAGTTGATAATGAAATTGAAACACAGGTTATGAGATCCTATAAAAAAAATTGAAAAAAATTATTATTAAAAATTATAGGGAGAAAGTTATTAAAAAATATTTTTAAAAATGCAACAAAAAAAATCCTAAGAAAAGCGTAAATAGAAAAGCAAGAAAGAAAAAGAAGAAGAGAAAATTAAAAAAAAATTGAAAGAATAACAAATAAAAAAGAAAGACGGAAAATTACTAAAAATGGTGGAAAATTTAAAGAAAAAATCAATTGAAAGAAAAAAAATGGTGAAAATAAAATTTACAAAAAAAAAATAAAAAGAAGGAGAAGAGTTTGAAAAAAAAAAAGTAAAGAAACGAAAAGTTAAAAAAAAACAATAATAAAGAAAGAAAGAAAGAAAAAGAAAGGAAAAAAAACAAAATAAACATAAAAAAAGATGAAAAAATTACCATTAAAAAATGTTAATAAAAAAAGAGTAAAAAAAAAAGGAAAAAGAAGAAGAGAAAAAGAAGAAAATGAAAGAAAAAAATAAAAGAAAAAAGAAGTTGAAAATTTTAAAGGAAAACCCCTAATTCCCCATCTTTTCTCTTGTGGCTCACAATGTCCTTGAACAAAAATCTCTTTCTTAAAATCATCATTGTTGCTTGTTGTTTGTGTTGTGCTCTGTCCAACCCTTATCGGCCAGTCGATTTGAAGGTCGTGCCATTGCTTCGGCCAGATGGTGACGGCCGACATAGCCTCCATCAACGATGCTAAGAAAAACACAAAAAAAAAGAGAAAAAAGAAGAAGAAAAAGAAAGGGAAAGAAGAGGCAGAAGATGTGTAGGAATAGGCAGCCATCGGCCATCCAACAATACAAGACGACGACAATGTATCAAGCTCCAAAACCAACGACAGTGACATCTTACCACCTACGACTAAGGAATGATAACAAAAAAAAAAGTTTAGAAAAGATGCACAAAAAAAATATTGAAAAGAAGGAAGAATAAAAAAAAATGAAGAAAAAGAAGTAGGCCTGATTTTGATTAAAAAAATAGAAGAATGAGGCAGTAGAATAGAAGGTTATGAAATTCTCACACACTTCTTCCCTATTTATATACGAAAAGGGAATCAAATCACAACCACCAAAGATCTCGATTAGATTTCCTTTTTAAACTTCATTTTAGCTTACTTCAAATTTTGATAGATCAGAAATTCCCTACAAATTATCAAAGTTTGAGTAAAAGTCAAATTAAATTAAAGGCCAAAATTGGGGATAGAATTCTTCTCTCAAAGTTTGGTATATTCCAATTTTTGTATAGGTGGACAGTTGGATTCTAGTCTAAACCATATTTTTGGAGTGAATTCAAATTATATTCAAAATCACTCCAAATTTGATGCCAAATCAAAATTGGAATAAAATTAAAATCTTATTCCAAATTCAAGAAGATTTGGCGTATTAACCCAATGTCAAAATTTGGCATAACTTTAAGTGTTGCCTCAAATCAAAATATGTTGTAATTCAAGATTCACCAAATCAAAGTTGGAGGAAAGAGAAAGACGAAGTCAAAATTCTACTTCAAATTTGCATCAAGAATTGAGTATATTGAAAACTAAAAAAAAATGGTAGTATTTGGGATATTACTCAAAATTCAATTACAATTAAGGTGGAACATAAATTTTATACTCAAGTTCAAATAAAAGCTTACTCTTAAATAAGAAAGTCAGGAACGAAAGTTCATCTTTTTATTTACATGGCCTAAAATGTGTCAAGCAAACGTCAAATCAAAATTTTGAGCTAAATTCTTATATCTTGATCAAGATGATGCATCAAATTAAAGAAGTCGAAATCATACTTTCATTTCAAATTATCTTTTTCGAGATTCATCCACCATATAAATGTGCATAAATCTCGAAAAGGGGCATTTGTTGAATGAGAAATTTCGATGAATCACAAGTTGCCACATCATCAATGAAAGTCCGAGCCTATCAGAAAAATTATAAGTTGGATTTGGCCAAATAATAAAAGTCGTTCGGGCCCAACCCAATTCAAACCCATGGTGAAATTTTGGGTTGAAATTAAAGATGAAGCTTAAGCCCAGTATTTCGACCCAACAACAAATGGGCCCAAGCCCAACTTTAGCCCAAACCCAATTTGAGCCCAATAAAGTAATTAGGCCCAAGCCCAGTAAGGCCCATGAGAAACCTCTATAAATAGAGGTCCTATCTCTTCATTTGTGGGGAGGTTGGAAGAATCGAAGGCCAAAGTTCTCTGAAGATCTGAAGTTCTAAAGCTCCAAGGATCTGAAGAACACAACTCCTCCAAAGCACTGAAGATCAAAAGACACACTAAAAGTCTGAAGATCAGAAGACATATTAAAGCTCTAAAGATTTAAGCTACTAAGATCCAAGACTTAAGCTCTCAAGATCCAAATACTAAAGCTCATAATTCTTTAAAACCAACGCTCTCAAGCACTCAAGTGTTTAAGACTGAAGCTTCTCAAGTTTTGAAGACTGAAGTTCTCAAATTCTTAAGAACTGAAGATCTGAACTATTTGAAGCTTTGAAGGTTAGAAGATTTCAACAAACTGACTGTATTTTCCCCATCTACAAGATGAATATTCAATCTTCTCAAATCAGGCCAAGCCCAAGCCCACTTGTGAACTCTATAAATAGAGAAGCTCTCTTCATTTGGAGGGATCAACAATTCTACACCTCAGAGAGCTTAGAGAAAATTCTCTTCAATCAAAAAACTCCTTAACTTCTGAAGTTGACCACACATGAAGACAGAAGTCCTTTGGAGATACAAGTATTTTAAAGATCAAAATCCTTTGAAGAAACAGGCATTCAGAACACGCTTGAAGACTAAAGTTCTTTGGGGATATAAGCATTCTGAAGACAGTAGTCTTTTGAAGATACGAGCATTCTGACCATGCTTGAAGACTGAAGTCCTTTGAAGACACAAGCATTCTTCCAAGACTCCAAGCTCAAGAACATTCACATGCTCTACTTCTATACATCAAGCGTACGCATTCAACCAAAAGAATCATAGGATCAGGTACTAGAGATCGAACCACATTGCATCAAATTAACATCAACACCAACTCAAGTTCAACTCCATGAAACAAGTTTCTCCGGAAGCCTCATGCGAACACTAATCTTCCAAGAAGATCAACAAGCCCAAAGGTCAATCGTCTAAGAAGATTAACAAGCCCAAAGGTCGATCATCCAAGAAAATCAACAAGCCCAAAGGCCGATCGTCCAAAAAGATCATCAAGCCCAAAAGCCGATCATCCAAGAAGATCAATAAGCCCAAAGTTCGATCATCCAAGAAGATCAACAAGCCTAAAGACCGATCACCCAAGGAGATCAACAAGCCCAAAGGCCGATCGTTCAAGAAGATCAAATAGCTTAAAGATTATAATTTATTTTGAAAGCATCAAAATACTATGTATTAAAGATTGTACTCACTTTCCACAAAATTAATACAAATACAAAGTTCAAGTTCCACGAAATAAATTTCTCTTGAAATCTCATGCAAACAACCTTATTCTGGTAACACTATTAGATGCGGCCCACTTTGTAGATAGTACAAACAATGTGATCCTGAACCGTTTATGTAGAGTTGTGCGAGTTGGAGCGTCTTATGCAATGAGTTTGTATAAGACCAGGACCAAGAAATAAGTCACTCTTACTTTATAACAATGTTTACTGTTTAAGACTGACTGTTTCAACGATGACCTAGGTAACTCGACTGAATCCTTAGCTAACTATGAACTTTTGTTTATTCGGGATTATCCTTAGATTTTCATAAGTGAAGATTAGCTCAACAACGCTTGCTCAATAAGACTCCCATTTCAAGGGAAAGACCGGGTAGATAGCTGGGAACATAGGGTGCAAGATGGAATTCACTCATACCCATCTCTAGGGATAGTAGAGAGGTTGTTCTCTTAAGTATTAATTCCTGGTCTTGAACAAGGATCCCTACCTTCTCATTAGCTTGAGAGGAACTTGGTTTAGTGATTGGATCACAAACCATTTGTTCATTAGAGGATCAGTGGGACTTAAGGAGCAAGAGGTAATTTCAGGGGTAAAACAACATTTGACTCAGCCGTTATTATGAACAATATGTGAAAGATCGACTTACTGATTATGGTTAAATCAAGTGAACAGAAATGTATCTATAGTGAGGAAAGTGCAACTATTGAGCTATAATGGTGTGTCTCGGTGCTTAAGAAATATTGATTAATTTGGTTTAAAGAGTTTAGCCAATTAATCTCAAATCGTTGGAGCTCATGATCTGTATGTTCATAAGGTCCTTCTACTAGCTCGTAAAATATTAAACCTTGGATTAGAATATTGAGTGAATTTGAAGTGATCAAATTTCAATTTAGGGTTTGAATTTGAAGTATTCAATTTAAATTTAGGGTTTGGATAATTGTATTCGATATAATTAACGTTTAATTTTGTTGAAATTAAATGTAATTGAAGAGTTCAAAATATTTAAATAATGATTTAAATATTGATAGGATTCATGTTTAAATTAGGTGTTTTATTAATTTAATATTTTGATATTAAATTATTATTTTAATTAAATAAATAAATTTATTTATTTAATTATTTGAAAATTAAATCAATTTTTTAATTTTAAATTCAATTTTCAGAAATTGAATTTTCATTTGATTTAATTTAGAATTAAATCTTATTTTTTGAAAAATTGGAAAATAAATTTGGTTTGTGGAATAATCCAAACTTTTGGAAAATTGAAGTGGATTAATCCACAATTGAACACCTAGCCGACTTACTAATGCCATTTGAGGTGTCTTTTGGCTGAATGTGGAAGTGCTTGCCTGAATCATTTGGATAAAACCTTCATTTTCTAAGAACTGAAGTGGTAGAATTTAGAATTTTTGTGAAATTTCTACAATTTTTTATACTCTCTCAAACCATCTCCTTGTCGCTCCAAATCCATCTCAATTCAGAGTTCCACCACTAAAATCTAAGGCTGAGAATAGTAGAGAAGATTCTCTTGGTGGTCTATTGAAGATTTGAAGCTTAAATTTGCGGAGTTCTACAAAGATTGAGAGGAATTTTACAAAGGTTGTATTTCTGAAACCCTCCTTCTGTAAAATTATTTTTTCAGTATGCTTTTCACTCAAATTAACTGTAATTAGAATGCTTGATGATTCTGTCAGCTTCCGTTTTTTGCATGTTTTTCCCATCATCTATATACATTATATTAATTGTATCATATATAATTAATTCCCTTAAAATAATATGAACCCTTCAAAGTTCTTCCACTTTGAAATCATTGTTTTAATCCATTGGTGATCTTGCTATAAGCTCCAATGATATGTGATTAATGAACCTACAGCTATAAGCTCTAATGATATGTGATTTTAATTAAACTCTTTAATTAAATTCATCATCATTCATTAACTATGGGGCACTCCAGTAAAGACCTATTGTGACACTCTTATGAAATGAAGTATATTTATGTGTTCATTGATTTAACCATACTATGTGATGCATTCGTGAATATGATGAAATAATGGTGTATATTGCGATGGTGGTGTATGCGTTGTACATACAAGTTTTCCTAGCAAAATCCAAGTATAAATCCTATTAGGTTGCTTGGTAAGCCCAGGGTCGAACACAGGGACTATGGAGACAGTATGCGATGGTGATTTCCGATTCCTTTGCAGTGACAAATAAAACAATGAGTTAGTTGGTATGTTTGTTTAAAGTATAGATTCTATGCGGCGGAATTGAAAAGAGTTAATAACAGCGAAAGTAACAATGAGTATGCAGGGAACGGGTTGAGAAAAGATTTAGCTAACACTTCCTAAGATTGCGTTCAAGCTATGCAATCATGCTACACACACACAACAGCAAATCATCTCCCAATACAAATGCCACAGTTCCTATTTCTAGGACGCATGCGATGATGTCGATAGGACTCATTCCTAAGTCTCTTTCCTGTCTATGCGATGATGAATGATGCACATATACACAAGATGACCGCATACTATCATATCCTATCTCTAGGGTGCATGCGATGTGTTAATAGCAAATAAAACTTATTCCTAAATTTTTGTCTCTTGCTTATACGGTTATAATCTGACTCTCCCGAGCCTAGATTCTAATCTGACTTTTTCAAGCCTAGATTCTATCCTTAGACCACCCTCCCGAGCATCTCTAAAGGACAAATGACGCATACATAATACAAGATGATCGCATAAAGTGAAGATCTCAGGTTATGTTAGCTAAGTGCTTCTCAAAATTCGGAAGTTTAGTTACTCATGCGTAATGTAAAGAAAGTGAACAAATGTAGAAATGAAAATTCCATTTTATAAATAGAATCAAAATACAGAATAACAATGGTAAGTAGGTATAGTGAGCCTGTAGCAATATCTTGCTTCCCAAGGCTTTTATATTGTGTTTTTCTTTACTCTACCCAAAAGAATGTTCTTGCTTCCATAAGAGTCGGTCCTCTCTCTGTTTGCAACACCTCCCAGCAGTCTTCCGAGCTTCCTAGGAGTGATCTCTCGACGTCTTCAATCCTTCACTCACTTCTGCCTTCTAAGTGTAACTATGAACAATGGTTAACTATCTTCTATATGGCGAATTCTCTATATGGCTTAGCTCCCTTATCGATGGTGGCTTTCGGTATTTATAGAGATTAAGGTGAAGAAGCTTTTCTCTCAAATGATTACACTGATGGGATTTCATTAAATCTCTGTCTGATGCGCCGATTAATTGTCACCGAAAAGTTTAGTGTACTTGCTACAGTGTGTTGTTAACGGCTTGTTAACTAAATTCGGATTCGACCGTCATCAGCTTTCTATCCCGTCGTGATTTATTAAGCTTTCACCTTGATGCGTCGTCTCTATGCGACCACCTTCTTGAGCAGATCTTCGCGAACGCATAAGATCGCTAGCATTGCAGTCGCAATATTCTAATGCGCTCGGACGTTGAATTCCTTGGATTGCAATTCTGCCTTGTACCAATGCATTTTCTTGCACAAAATACGTAAATTAGCTGCTTTAACGCAATTGACGCATGCAATCACAATGTTCTCAACTTCATGTTTTTGGACACGATTTTACATATTTTTACCGTCGCAACATACATTTTTTATATCTTTGCGTTGTAATAACATACATTTCTGCCCGTTATCACTATGTAAGTCTATCCTTCACATTTTATTCGTAATTATAGTTTGGTGAAATTACAGTTTTACACATGTATTTACCTTTTGCCACCTTGAGTATCACTGATCCTCTAATGAACAATTTTATTTATAGTCCAACCATACACAAAATCTCTCTCTCAAGCTAGTGAAAGGGTAAGGCTTCATTGTTCAAGTCCCAGAGTTAGTACTTAAAGGAATAACCTATCTACTTTCTCTAAGTCGGGAAGGAGTGAATTCCATCTTATGAAGCTATATTCCCAACTCCTCACTCCCTATTGTCCTCGAAATGATAGGCATATTGAGTTGGCAGCTAAGGCCATTCTCACCCATACAAATCAAAGAACGACCTTTATGAACATGAGTTCATAACTCACTTAGAATTAAAATCGTGTTACATGGTTATCGTTTAAAGTATAAATCTCTTCAATTAATTATGTTACAATGGTCTTATACAAACTCACTGTATAGGATATCCCCATTTACATGTCATCACATGAACGATTTGGACCAAATCATTTGTGACACTTACAATATTTGTAACATTTACAAAGTGGTCTGTATCCATCATATTATTAGGATAAGGTACAACCTTATCCATATACTATAAAAATTTTAGGTTATTCCTTGAATACACTCCATTTGTGTCAACCACATACTGTTTAAGTTACATTTAGTAACCTCGGATCTTAGTTTACTGAATGTGAGTTATGCAAATAATAAATAACACTTATTTGAATAATAAATAATACTTTATTTATTAATAATTTGTTCATAAATATTTACAGACTAATAGTTTTAGGACATAAATTCCAACAACTTAAATATGTGAGAGTGTATAGCTAGCACCACACTGGCGTGTAGGTTTACTATTTTGTAGGCCACATTCTTCTCTCCAAATTGTAAATTCAACTACTTGCGTCACGTGAAAGTTAGGTGTATTTCCCTTACCCTAAATTTAGCATCAACATTTTGGTGTCATCTGTAGGGAGAGAAAGTGTTTAATTGGTATTCTACATACCTCATGAAATATGGGTAAAAGAAATGAGAATAAGAGTCAAGATGAAAATCACCCACAAGGAATATGGACCAAAGGAACTCTTGGCCTCAACCATGTAAAGGATGGGATGATCAAAGCCTTGGGAAAGAGAGTGGGTGAACCAGATCCCCACGACCTAAAACCAGAAGAACTTGAAGTTTTGAATTGCAAAGTGAAGCGATGATAGAGAAAAAGATGGCCAAAGAAGGGTTGAGGCCGAGATTGAGACCTGGGCTGAGACCGAGGTTGAAGCCAACCCTAGGATTTTCAGGAAAGGAAGTCTAAATAAAAAAGGATTACCAATTTTGTGAAGACAGAAAGAGAATAATCAGTTCCATCGCTAATAGCAAGAGGTCGATGTCGAGGTCAAGGCTAACCCTATGGTTTCTAAGAAATAGAAGCCCGAATCAATAGGGATTTTCAATTTTTTGAAAAGTAAAAAAAAAAAAAAAAAAAAAAAAAAAAAAAAAATAGAATAACAAAAAAAAAAAAAAAAAAAAGATAAGTTCTTCAACCAAGAGGAAGAGGCCAAGGTTGGCCATAGGATTTTCAAGAAAGGTGAGCCTGAGTCAAAAGAGGTTCCTGATTTTGTGAGAAAGGAAAAAATGATCAGTTCCTCAGCCAAAGGGAAAAAACTGAGGTTGAGGCTGAGGCAAATCGAGGAAGCCAATCGCCAAAAGAATTAGAAAAAATTCCTCTCACCTCAGATGATAGAAGAGTAAACATCAAAACTAAGATAGAAGTAAAACAGATAGAGAATCTGATCAGGTTTCTCAGACAGAACACTGGCATATTTGCTTGGTCACATAAGAATATGCCTAAGATCGATCCTGACGTAATAGTGCATTTCTTTAATATAGACAATGACTTCAAACCAATAAAGCAGAAATAGTAGACATTAATTCAAGAGCGAAACGAGGTCATAGCAAGTCAAATAGATAATTAGTTGAAGGCCAAGTTCATTAGAAAAGTTCATTATCCCCAATGGCTATCTAATATGGTATTGGTAAAAAAGGAAAATGGTAAGTGGTGAATGTGCATTGACTTTACAGATCTCAATAAAGCTTGTCGAAAGGACAACTTTCCTTTACCCATTGATTAATCAGTTAATAGATGCAACAGTCGATGACAAATTGTTGAGTCTCATGGATGCATATTCAAGGTACAACCAAATTAAGAAGCATGGGCCTGACTAAGAGAAATTGTTATACAGTCATGCCATTTGAACTTAAAAATACTAGAGCTACGTACTAAAGAATGGTAAATAAAATGCTTACCTCACTTATTGGAAAAAACACGGAAGTGTATGTGGATAATATGTTGGTTATGAGCATTAAAGCTAATCAACATGAGGTTGACCTCGAGGAAGCATTTTAGATCCTTTGTAAGTACAAAATGAAGTTGAATCCCACCAAATGTACTTTCAAAGTAACATCGATAAATTTCTAGGCTTTATGGTTCACCAAAGGGAAATGCAAACCAACCCAAACAAGATTCAAGTAATCTTCAGTATGTCAGCTTCAACCAACCTCAAGCAACTTCAAAGCCTTAATGGAAGGATAACAACATTAAACAGGTTTGTCAGCAAAGCAACTGACAAGTGTTTGTCCTTTTTAAGATTCTAAAAAAAAGGGTCCCAAATCGAATGGACAGAAGAATGTGACAAAACTTTTTCAAAATTAGAAGCATATATAGATATGGTTCAACTTCTTGCCACATTTATGCCAGGGGACGACTTATTACTTTATTCAGCAACATCTAATATGATAGCGAGCTCAACAATAATCAAGGAAGAGAATGGCCATCAATGCCCAATTTACTATGTATGTAAAGCAATGGCAGGGGTTGAAACAAGATATCCACCGGTAGAAAAGCTTGTGCTGACACTCATCGTTTCAATTAGGAGATTATGCCCCTACTTTCGACACATGGAATAATAGTTCTACCTAACTTCCTTTTAAAGCGAATGTTACAAAAACCTGAGGCATCAGGACTATCCATGAAGTGAGTAGTAGAATTAAGCGAGCATGATATTCATTATAAGCCCAAGACGTCAATGAAGGGATAAACAATAGTTGACTTCCTGGAAAAGCTAACCTTGGCTAGTGTCCAGGTTGAGGCTGAGGCTGACCAAGGGAAAGCTAGGACAGAAATGTTATCACGATGTTCAAAGAATTCTTCAATGGTTCATCCAGCAAGAAAGGGTGTGGCGCAGGAATTTCGCTAGAATCCCCAAATGGAGAGCGGTATGAGTATGCCCTCGGATTTAACTTTTGAGTGTCAAATAACAAAACAGAATATGAGGCACACATCACCAGATTAAGAGTTTGTAGAGAATTAGGGATTTCTAACCTCCTAATCTTGAGTGACTTATAATTAGTAGTTATTAGGGATAGTTTCATAAATCTTGGTGGTTCTTGTAGTACGTAAATTGTATATAAAAATTATTTATTTAATATAATAAGGAGTTATTTTATTTAACATTTACAATGCGTCAACTTAATCCAATAACCTAAGACCTAAGGTTATTTATGTAACTTGAACAGTATGTGGTAGACATACAGGTGGATCATGAAGTAATAACCTAAATGGTCTATAGTATATGGATAAGGTTGGGTACCTTATCCTAGTGATACTATTGATACGTCCTACTTTGTAAATGTTATCAATAGTGTAAGTGTTATAACGATGTGATCTAAATAGTTCATGTGGAGACATGCGAATGAGGGTATCTTATAGAAAGAGTTTGTATAAGATTGGACCACGAAATGATTAATCTCTCTTTATAACACTGTTGATTTAAGAGATTAACATTTTATAGGATGACAATAAGTAACTTTTGTCTATGAGGGCAGTTCTTTGATTTGTATGGTGAGAGTGACCCGAATTTTGAACTCAATGAGCCTACCATTTTGGGGATTTGTCCAAGTAGGGAGTTGGGAACATAGTTACACAAGAGTTCATTAGTTTCGAAATAATTTAAATTGTTCAAATTAAATAAGGGAATACAAATTAATTTTATAAGACACAATTAATATAATGTATATGGATACATTATAGTATAAGGTTAATTATGAATAAGATTAAAAGTTAAACTATATAAAATGAGAGTATTAATATTTGAATAAGATTCAAATATTAAATTAATATGAATATGATTCATATTAAAATTATAAGATAGAAATAAGTGTGAATAAGATTCATATTAATACTATAGATTATGAGAGGATATGTATTTGAATTTAAAATTTAAAAAAAAAAAAAAAAAAAAAAAAAAAAAAAAAAATCTCACTCCCTCACAGGTTCTCTCTCTTTCACTCACTCACAACCAGAATACTATTCCTCTATAAAAATCAATTCCCTATTCCAAAAGATCTTGGATCCCAATATCTAGATTCTTGCCTGAGAATAGCAAGGTAGCCAAATAGTGGTGTTCATTATTCCATTAATGGGAATTCGTGCAAGGAGAAAACTATTTGAAGGCAATCTTCAACGATAAGTTTCTTTTCTCTATGTGTTTATATGCATGCTTATGTTGTTTGTCTTCTCTATTTTCCTAATTTCTCCTAAACTAAAATCAAAAGCACTGCATTCACAAACTTCTGCATGGGATTCATAATCCCTTCAGTAGTAAAACAAGTAACAGCAGAATACCATGCAAAAGAGCATTGGATGGCAACATATATTTCCAAGGTTAAGGAATTATTGACCTCTTTCCCAAAACATGAGATTAGGCAAGTTCCAAGGTCACAAAATGCTGATGTAGATTCCTTAGTATGGTTAGCAATGTCATATGAGACAGAGATGAGTAGGATGGTATCGGTAGAAATCTTGTTCAAATCAAGTTACGCATAGAAGATGTAATGGACATCAAAGAGCCAAATTCCACTAAGACCAAAGGTTTCGAAGCCAATACCGATTCTACTAGGACCGAGATTGACCTTACTAAGACCAAGGTAGAGCCTTTTATTGTCGCCTGTAAATGACCAATCAAATGAAATTAATATTGTATCGATCTATACTACCTATACTACTGTTAGTGTTGATGCCCTAAATCTCGTAGGATCCTATAGTTTGTAATTGTATTGTACAAACATTTTATTTATATAATAAAATATATGATGTTTTAATTCAAAATTAGTTGTATTAATCACAAACCAATAAACTAACATAAAAGGTTATCTTGTAGCTTAAACATGTATGTAGAGACATACGGGTAGATCATGTTTAAGTGATAACCTAAATGGTCTGTAGTATGATAATGTTGGATATCTTATCCTGGTGATAATACAAGCATGGCACACTTTGTAGATGTTACAATTGTTGTAAAGTACTACAAATGATTTGATCTTGATCATTCATGTGGAAACATGTGAGTGGGGATATTATATACAAAAGAGTTTGTATAAGACAGGACCACGAAATGTTTAGTCTCATTATATAATGACATTCATAATAGAGACTTACATTTCACTAGGATGACCATAGGTAACATGACCTGAATCCTAGTGAGTTGTGAATTTCTGTCTATGAGGGCGGTCCTTTGATTTGTATAGGTGAGAGTGGCCAGATCGTCGTCTCAATAAGTCTACCATTTTGGGGATTCGTCTGATTGGGGAGCTGGGAACACAATTACACAAGAAGGAATTCACTCTTCCCCAATGTCAGGGCAAGTAGATAAATTGCTCCCTTAAGGATAGATTTCGGGACTTGAACAATGTGGTGCCACACCCTCTCCTAGCCCGAGAGGAGTTTAATCATAGTTGGACTTTGATTTACTGTTCATTAGAGAGATCAATGGTACTTAAGGAGTTAGATGTAACTATAGGGGCAAAACAGTAATTTTGGCATAGCTGTACTTAAGAGCAATTTGTGAAGGGTCATTATATTGTTGATTGGTTATATCCAATGGATACAAAAATATATCTGTAGTGCGAAAAGTGCAGCTATCGGTCTTTGGTGGAGTGCCTGGCAATTAGCAGATGGTGAATAATTTAATTAAAGAGTTTAATTAATTATTTACGTATCGTTGGAGCTTCAAGCTACAAGTCCATAAGGTCCCCTCGGTAGCTCAACAGAATTTAATGAAAATCAGTTTTTCAATTAATTTGAATTGTTCAAATTGAGGGACTTAATTATATATGACATGATTATTTAAATTTTAATTATATGTGATATAATTACTATAATATTAAGTATTTATTTCAGAGAAAATAAAGATTTGAACATGATTCAAATATTTGATGTATGAATTGGATTCATATGGTTAAATTTAATATAAATGTGATTTATATTAAAATCTCTTTGTGAGAGAAATGAAACTATAGGTTATATTGTATATGATATAATATTAAAATTATAGATTATATGTTATATTTGATATAACATATAGTTTAATACATATTATATGATAAGGTAGTTATCATATGAATATTATTAAATTATTTATTAATTAAACTTTATTTAATTAATTTATTTTTTGAAAATTATTTTTTGGGAGGGAGTTAACTCCCTCACCCCTCTTTTCTCTCCACATTACGTAAGTTGGAGTTAGTTTTTGGCTTCTTCTTCCTGAAAAAAAAAAAAAAAAAAAAAAAAAAAAAAAAAAAAAGAAACATACAGAGAAGAGAGATCTTGGTCAGTGTGGTTTTGCTGAAGGGTATTCCTCTTCCTCTCTTTCTCATCTCTCTTAATTTCCTCTCTAAATCCAAAATAGTTGAAGCTCCACTCTTCTTGAGTTCTTATCTTGAAAATACCATGGTAACCATTATGGTGGTATTCTTCAGATCGAAGGGTTCATTTGAAGAATCGTTCTTCAAAGGTAAGGATTTTCTAACCCTATTTATCTTTCTGTAATTTTGTTAATTGTATGTTGTATTTTTTCATGGAATGCATAATTATCCTTTTGTTTCCTGTAAAAATTTTGATTTTGTAAAATCTTGGGAATTGTAACAATTTGCTTCCGCTTATAGTCCCTTCATAGGGTTCCTTCAACTACTATGTAGTACAAATGGCAAGATTGAGTTGAATCATAGGGAAGCATGAAGATTTAATTTCTTAAAGTTAATTCTTTAGCTAAAGCGATAAATGAGGGTTTTATGTGTGGTTGAATTAAGTGCATTGAAAGATAAAAAGCAGAATGAAAATTGCAAGTAAAAGTGGCCTATCCTAGTTTTTAAAGGTATGCCCAATTGCTTGCTTGATCATAGATTCATCGAATTAACTTCTATATTGTCTAAGTTTAGCCAACTCACCTAGAAAAACTAGTAGAGAGTCTAATTCATCAAATTATTCAATTTAATCAGATGAAAAAGCATCCTAATTAATCTGGACTAACTGCATTAAGACTTGAGATTACGTTAAAGTGAATATTCAATTTTCAAGCATCTAATTAGACATTCAATATGATTCTTTCTAGGTCGATAGAGCAATGCTTTTCATCATAGGAAATTAATCACAAGTCTAACTAATCTTTTGCTACCTTGGATCAAATTACAATTATATGTCCTATATTGTAATTTAATGCCTAGCTAATGATCGTACATCCTCAAAAAGGAATACAACCATAAACATGTAAAGATAGTAAAAGAATCCAAAGACAAAATAGAAACAAACAAGATTTAGAGTTTAGCACAAGTTTCATAAGGTTATAATTGGAGAAAAGCTCAAAAACTATGATTTGGGGATCCTTACCTTCCTATTAAGATGAGAAAGCTAAAACCTGCCATTTTCAGCCCAATTATGGATAAATATTCAATTCAAAACCTAAAAATAATGCTTTTGATAGATAGAGAATGAAAAAACAAAGAAAACAAGTGGTTATTTGCCTAAAATGGCCACTCGAATAAAAAGATATGACCTAAAACCTGAAGAGCATAGTTTATAAATGCACGCAGCACCGCAACGCTGCACTCTTTTTTAGTATTCTATGAAGAGCGTCGTGTTGTAGTGCCTGGGGATAGATTTGTCATTTTCTCTTTCATTTGAAGCCTTAGATGCCCTTTTCAGCTCTTAATTGCTCTAAATTAACCTCGAATGTCTCGTACTGCTCTGGAATACAAGTATTACTCAAGATCCTACAAATATAAACATTGAAGCACATTAAATATCGGACAATATTAGAGGACTAAGATAGCACATTTTGGGTGTTATCATCGACTCTAATAGGTCCGAGGCCAAATTTGGCATTAAAGAAAGTGATGATGTCATTAGAAGAAATTTGACTTTGATGGATCTTATAATTAGATAAATGAAAGATGAGGAATTACCATTAGAAAAGATAGAGGTCAAATAATTACATAGGCAAGCACTATATTACATCTTAAAGGTCGACAAACTCTATAAATGAAGTTTTTCTTTGCACATGTTAAAGTACCTTACACCTAGTGAGACAGAATATGCGATGAGGAAAGTCCGTGAAGGGGTATGTGACAATCACTTTAGAGCCAGATCACTATGCCACAAAACATTTAGACAAGGTTATTATTAGCCGGCCATGCTTTGAGATGCACAAGATTTCGTGAGAGCATGTGACCCATGCCAATAGTATGCACCAATCTCAAAGCAACCACCTGAACCATTGGTCAGTATTGTGAGTCCATGACCTTTTGCACAATGGGGGATAGACCTTATCGGACCACTCCCACAAGGCAAGGGACAGACGAAGTTCACTGTGGTGGCTGTAGATTACTTTATAAAGTGAGCCGAGGTTGAGATACTCGCAACTATAACAGAAAAGAACATTACCAACTTCATTTGGAGAAATATTTTATGTCGATTTAGGATTCCCAACACAATCATCACAGACAATGGAAAGCAGTTTGATAATTCAGCATTTAAGAAATTCTGCGCATACCTTAATATCAAGCATCGAAGTTCATCCCCAACACACCGAATTCTTATCGAAATTCCACTCTTTTCCCTTTCCTGTTATGAGTGCATCCGAGCAAATGGGCAAGTGGAAATGGTAAATAAAATTATCAAACTAAATATGAAAACAAAACTTAAAGGATTAATAGGCTTATGGGCAGAAGAACTATCAAGTGTACATTGGGCATATAGAACAACAGCAAGAACATCTACTGGTGAAACCCATTTTTCTCTTTCTTTTGTGGTGGAGGCAGTGGTTCCAGTTGAAATTAGGATGCCCTCAATAAGGGTAGAGCAATTAAATCCTCAAGAAAATGAAATCTCAATGAGACTAAACTTAGATTTGTTCGAGGAGCACCGTGAAATGGCACATTTACATGTAGATAAATACAATAATACAATCGCTAGATATTACAACACTACAGTGAGAATGCAAAGCTCTAAGGAAGAAGATCTAGTGCTAAGGAAAATGATGCAAAACACTCGAGATCCAACTATAGAAGCGCTAGGCCAATGTGGGAAGGACCGTATCAAGTAATTAAAGTAGTCAAATCTGAAGCATACGCATTAGCAGATCAGGAGGGGAAGGCTCTTCCTCATCCATAGAATACGGAGCATTTGGAAATCTATTATCATTAAGCTACTTAGAGTATTGATAAGCGGACAATTGACCAAGCTTTCATGAATACTACATCTCGTCTTTCAACACTATCTCAAGGGAAAACATGAAACAGTTAAGTTGGGGATATAGTGTGATTAAGCTAAAAGTGATCTCTTAAGATTAAGGTAAGCTAGGAAAGAAGGTTGGCTCAAATCCTAACTCAAGCCAGCACGCGGCCTCGACCATGGTAAAAATTGAGCCTAATGAAATTTCTGATAGGGTATACCCCACGCATGCCCCAACTCATGGGATCTCCCTAAGCGATAATGTGGCAAAAAGAGTGTGGCCTAGACCTCAGCCAAAGTCAATCTTAAATATTGTCAAACGAGGCACACCTAGACTAAATGAACCTGGGAAGACTGTCGTGCAGTCAATGTTGGGTTTTATGCCCTAAAAATCGTAGATAGTAAATGTAATTAATTTAATGTCATTAATAAAGAGTTATCGATGTTATTTCATCAACAAAGAGTTATTCATGTTATTTCAATAAATGTTATTGATTATGTTGTACTCTATTTTGTCTTAATAATCCTAAATTCAATAAACTAATATCCTAGGTTGTCATATGAGTCTTAAACAGTATGTGAAGACATATAGGGATCAATGTTTAAGATACAACATAAAGGGTCTATAGAATAGGGATAAGGTTGGGTACCTTATCTTGGTGACACTATGGATACGACCCATTTTCTATTTGATACAAACGCAATGATCCAATGTGTTCATGTAGGTGACATGTAGGTGACATGTTAGAGAGGTTGTCCTATGCAATAAGTTCGCATAAGACTAGACCACGAAATAGCAACCACTAGATGTAACACCATTAACTAGTTAGGTTTCTATTTCAATATGATGACCTACGCAACTCAATCTCAACACTTTAAGCCACTCTCGTCCTTCTCAATCGTTGAGAGTGCCTCGACGCAGTGGGAGGGTTGTGATACAACTTGACCGTTACTTGGGTTTAATTGAAACTAAGGTTGCCATACCAAATGATGGTGTTAAGGATCCATTGTCCTATAAATAGGCGATGAATGACATAGACAAGGGCCAATGGGTCAAAGCCATGGACCTTGAAATGAAGTCCATGTACTCCAATTCGATAGAGGAGCTTATAGATTTACCTGAAGAGGTCAAACCCATAGAGTATAAATGGATCTACAACAGAAAGAGAGATATAGCCGAAAAGGTACAGACCTTCAAAGCTAGACTTATAGCAAAAGGTTGGGAAGGGGTTGACTATAAGGAAACTTTTTTGCCTGTTGCTATGCTTAAGTCTATAAGAACTCTCTTGCCTATAGCTACATATCATGACTATGAGATATGGAAAATGGATGTCAAGACTACTTTTCTGAATGGAAATCCTGAGGAAAATATCTTTAGGTCTCAGCTCGAGGGTTCGTAGCCCAAGGTCAGGAGCAAGAAGTTTGCAAGCTGAATCGATCCATTTATGGATTGAAATAGACATTCAGATCTTGGAACATTAGATTTGATACATCGATCAAATCTTTTTGTTTTGATCAAAATGTTGATGAACCTTTTATCTATAAGAAAATCATCAATGATAAAGTAGCTTTTCTAATATTTTATATGTACGATATCCTACTTATTAGGAATGATGTAGGGTCTCTTACCGACATTAAGAATAGCCGGTAGCCCAATTCCAAATGAAAGATTTGGGAGATGGGCAATATGTACTTGGGATTCAAATCATCAGGGATCACAAGAACAAAATGCTAGCTCTATCTCAAACAACTTATATTGACAAAATGTTGACTCGATATTCGATGCAGAACTGTAAGAAGGGTTTGTTACCTTTTAGGTACGATGTTCACTTGTCTAAGGAAGAGTGTCTGAAGACACTTAAGAAGTTGAGGATATGAGATGTATTCCTTATGCCTGAGGTGTGGGCAGCTTAATGTATGTTATGTTCTACACTAGGCTAGACCACTGGACAACGATTAAGAATATCCTTAAGTATCTTAGGAGAACGAGGGACTACAAGCTGGTGTATGATGCTAAGGATTTGATCCTTATAAGATACATAAACTTTGATTTCCAACCTGACAAGGATTCTAGAAAATCCATATCAGGGTCAGTGTTTACCCTGAAAAGGAGAGCTGTAGTATGACATAGTATCAAGCAAGGATGCATTGCATATTCCACTGTGGAAGCTGAGTATGTAGCTTCTTGTGAAGCAGTAAATGAAGTAGTTTGGCTAAGGAAGTTCCTAAGTAATTTGGAAGTGATTCCAAGTATGGAATTGCCCATCACTTTATACTGTGACAATAGTGGGGTACTAGCCAACTCTAAAGAACCTCACAGTCACAAATGAAGAAAGTATATTAAGAGGAAGTATCACTTGATACGGGAGAATGTGCAAAAGGGAGATGTGATTGTCACAATGATTACCTCATAGCATAACATTGTTGATCCATTTATGAAGGCTCTCTCGGCTAAAGTGTTCAAGGGTCATCTAGAGAATCTAGGTGTACAATATATATTCTGTAATAATTATCTATACTTCGTTATGTTTTCATATAAAAGCAAACAACATCAATAAGTTTTTTTATTGTGATTGTAGCCTGTTTATAATAAATACAATCAAAGAAATCACATTCCATTTACGACTGATTCATCTATGATTGGTTTCTATTATGAATGGACCCGATTTTCGTTGCATGTGCATAAACATAGGCTTAATTCTTTCTCTTAAAAATGTATCCTACACTAAATAATGAAATGAAAAAGCACGTAGTTTTGAGTTAATTAAACCCAATCGACTAGAAGGAAAAAGTACTTTTAAAAAATGATAACAGAAATTCATGACACGTTGAAATGATGAATCATTACATTTGATTGAGAAGTAGATTACACTCAACATTAGGAGCTAAGAAGTGGATTTATTTAATTTGTGAAAAAGATGGAAGCTTTTCTGCTTGGCGCTGAAAAAGAGTAAATGGGCTGAGATCCCAAAGCAATTTTTCAAAAGTGAAGCTTTTTTGAGTAATTTTGGGGCATTCTCCTCCATCAAGCAACAATATATTATTCATTTGTGCATATTTAGAGGTTTAAATAACTAAATAAAATTTAAAAATCAAATAAAAATATCTTTTTAGTTCTTGCGTTTTCAACGATAGATACATTTGATTTCTAATGATTTAACGAAAATATCAATTTATCTTTTATGTAGATGTCGAATGCAGAAAAATAAGAAAATATTGATAGAAATATCGTCATGTTGATGAAAACTTAATAATATATATTTAGTGCATTGAAGTTGGAAATTTGAGTCATTCCACTCCAAAAAAAAATAATATATATCAATATGTCATTTTTTTAGTACAAAAGAATTGGAGGTGTGTAGAACTAACTACGAACATCGTAATTGTTAATTCATATAGATGCCAGTTGAGCTTCGTTCTCTTTCACTCTATTAATTTGTCACCGAAATATGCTCCTAATGACTTGTATATAAAGAGCTCTTAGAATAAAGTTTCACAGACCATATGATAGGATGCTTTTAGTTAACCTTTTTATAACCATATTCATCTTGTTCTATTTATATAATATGTTGAAATATTTCCAATGTGTCATTTAATGTGAATATTTGAAGTCCGATTTGATGATTATTTGGGGTTTAGTAATCATTTTATTTTTGTTTTTAGTTTTTGAAAAGTAAGTCTATTTAATCTCAACTTCTTTAAATGATTTGCATCTTTTTTTAGTACAATAGTTGAATTCGATAACCAAATTCAAAAAATAAAAAAACGTTTTTAAAAATTAATTTTCTATTTTTTAAAATTTGGCTTGATTTTTTAAAACATTAGTAGATGGTAGATAACAAAGTAATAAATTTAGAGGTGCAATGAATGTTTATAGGCTTGATTTTAAAAAACTTAAAACAAAAAATCAAATGGTACCAAACGAGGTCTTGATTCTTGGGTTTTGGATTTTGAAAATTAAGTCTATTTCATCTCAATTTCCTACAATAGTTTTCATTTTTCTTAAGTAAAATAATTGAATTCTTAATCAAATTATAATTTCTAATACAAGTTTTTAAAAGTTACTTTTAATGTTTTCAAACCTTAGATTGATTTGTTAAAACATTGATATGAAGTAGATAACAAAACAAAAAATCTAGAGGTAGAATGGATGTTTATAGGCTTAATTTTCAAATACTAAAAACCAAAAATCAAATAGTTACCAAACGGGACTTTAGATATTTGAGAGAACTACAAACTATGACGTTCGATTAAGTGATGTGAACACAACAAGGATATATATATATATATACATGTATTCATGCATGCATACATACATACATACATAGCATGATAGCGAAGATATTGTTAAGCATGACCGGTTTGCAAGGGATCAAAATATTTGTCGACATGTTGATATATTTGTAAATCGAAAGGTTTGACTTTGATATTAAATATCCATGGACATATTCAACATCTTTTATAAATGCTTGTAAAATATAAAAAAAAAAATGTCGTCCATTTAGTTAAATATGAATAAGAATATTTAGAACAATATCCATAACATAGTTTGAGAGAAAACAACTTAATGTAAATAAATTTTATAAATTTTGTGACTTACAGAAATATCTGTTGATATCGATATTTTATAAATATATCAATATAATTGAAATTTCGTGTCGATATTGATATTATAATCCTTGCCATCTTGTCAAACATGTGGTTTTATATCAAAATAATTTGACAATAAAAGAGTAACTGATGTAATTTATAAAGTTTGTGAAGTTTTTTCATATTTTCAGCCTGTGATCCTCAACGATTAATCTTTTTCAGTATTTCATTGGAAAGTAGATACATTTAAGTGTGACTGAAGACAGCATTTGTAGCAAATCCAAAGAGCAGTCATATGTACGCTGCTATATATACTCCAAACTTGTGAGGAAGAATAAATTATAGTAATTAAAAAATCTAAACGGCTAATTTTAAAATATGGAATTAATATATTTGTGGAGTTAGAAAATTTGTATTTGAGATACAGAATAGAATTTATATACGTGTAATATTTTGTAATGTAAAAAAGTAAGTTTTGTGGTTATTTTTATTTAATAAGCTTTTTGTTTAACCCTTCAATTGCACATATATTTTCCCAAATTTTTAACACTCAATTGAGATGTGAGTTTAAAACTTTCATGTATTTTACAATTTTTTACACGTAAATAATGTACTTGAGGTAGACAAGATATTCTTTGTTGGAATGTCTTGAATCTGTAATCTGACGCTTCGAACAACCTAGCAAATTTGTATTTGACATTATTTAATTATGTATGAGTATTTACGATTATGACCCTAGGGTTTAGAGAAATGCATTATATAAATGTTCTAACCTTAGAGGTGTCGTTTATTCTGTAAATTTGTAATATTCTCTCTAATAAAACTATTCTCTCTCTAGCTCGTGGACGTAGTTAACATATTGTCAGTGAACCATGTAAATCTGTGTGTCGATTCTCTCTTTTTTTTTTTTTTTTTTTTACATTTTCTGTATTTTTTATTTGTGGATTTCGTAACACTCTTGTTTCATATGAACAATAAAATCACAATATTATTTCACATTAGTGGAATGTATGAGTGCAATATGCACGAAAAGTAGGTCATCAAGGAGTTTTTCAGGTTTTTTATGGCATCTCATGTCAAGTTGTAGGTTAGGGTTTATTATGCATGCATGTTGGTATTGGGAATGCGATCAAAGTCCCACACTGGCTAGATAATGGGATGATCATGGATATATATGAGAAGACAACCACTGATCTCCATCGGTATGAAGCCTTTTAGGTGAAACTATGAAGGTTTATGTCTGAAGAGGGCAATACCATACCATCATAGAGATATATGGAGATCTGTATTTTATCACAAGTTTGTTTGATTTTGTTATGTGCTTAAAGTATTTCTATTAATGTTAAATTACCCTATAAGGCGATTATTAAACACTATGAACTAATTATTTCAATTTTGTATTTAAAAATACTTTCACCGGCCAATTTTTTTTTTTAATATATGTTTGTCTAAGTTAGTCGCTAGAGTTAGTCGTTAGAGTTGGTGGTCGAAGTTGACCATTGAAGGTTAGTCCGTGGAGTTGGGCATTGAAATTGGCCGTTTGAGATGATTGCTAGAGGTGGTTGTTAGAGTTTGGTTATCGAAGCATGTCACCAAATGAGTCAACAGTAGTTGACAATGGTGGTTGTTGGCGGAATTGAGTGTCCAAAGTAGTTGCTTGAATTGATAATCGAAGGTCGTCAGTGAAGTTGGCCACTAAAAGTGGTTATCGAAGCATGTCGTCGATGATGATTATTGCCAGAGTTGGTCATTGGTGGGTGGAGTCATTGAAAACATTGGAAGGAGTGAGAGAGAAAGAATGGAAGATGAACTTCCTCGATAAATATATAAACTCCAATAGTAAACACTGTTGAAGTTGGTAGAATTAAGTTATTTAATACCAACTTGTAAAGTTGATGGACCAAATATTGAGTTGAGTGAATTGAGTTAATAAATGCAACTCAACTCAACCTAAATCAATGTTCCAAACACTCGTTACAAATTCGGGAAGTAGAAGATAATATGTATCAGTTACAATTCTGAACTTATAAAACGAAACTAAACATGAGTTAATCCTCTGACTCTTCACTCTCAAAATTGTGAACCCAACATATTCCAAAGGGATTGATGTGGCATTTTACTTGAAGGGGGATCTTAAAGAAAGAAAAGTTTACATAAGGATCAAAGAAGAAATGTAAACTTAATACATAAAAGCATTTATTATCATCTTAAACGTTTTACCTCACAAATATTAAACTTTTTTTTTTATAATGCAATCACATATAAAAGATCTATTTTATTTTTGAAAGGGAAACAAGAGTAGGACCAATTCATTTTCAAAAATGTATAATTGGCTTTGAGAAAAAAGAAAAAAAAACACCCCAAGATGGAGTTGCAAAGCTGTAATTTGAAGAAGAATAGATGAAGAATGGTGTGTCCACAAAAACCGAAGGCACATGGGGCCTTTTGACAACTTTTCCAAGAGAAGAAGCATCCAACCCCAACCCACATGGCCATTCTAAACTTTGGTTCCCCTCTATTTGGAAGCTTGTTTTTTATTCAATGCCCCATAAACAAACTTGGAATGAAAAACCATAGGCCACACCAAAGTAAACTTCTTCCCCTCAACACCTTTTTTTTTATTATTATTATTTTTTAAAAAAATAAACTTCAAACTATTTTCCTTTTCTTTTTCTTGAGTTATTTTGACTATTTTTCTCTTCATTTTTGTACATGGAAAAAATGTTAAAGTTGAAAACAGATTTTATGTTGTCATTCTTTTTCTTTATTTCAATCATTATATAATTTAAATGTATTTGGTTTAACTTTTCAAGTATTTTTAAAATAAATTATTTTTTTAAAAAAAATAAAGTATTTCGCAAACATTCAAAATAGGTTCTTAAATATATTTTTACTAATTTTTATCAATAGTGTTTAAATTAAAATATTTTTTTGAAAATATTTTTTTCTATAGTCAATTCGAACAAGTTCGAAGAGGTGCTTGAAATATATTTGGTACAATTTTTTGTTAAGCTTACTTTTATTTATTTTTTTTAAGAAAATCACACTATGGTTGCGTATATATTTATATTTTAACTAACTAGTGTGTTTGGAATACATTTTCAAGTGTTTAATTTAAAAAACAAGTTATTTTAGAAAAAATTAAGGTGTTTGACAACTATTCAAAAGCTACAAAATAATTTTGAAATATATTTTAAATAATTTTGATAAAAAAAATGTTTAAATAAAAATGTGTATTTTGAAAAATCCTTTCTTCTTACGTCAATCTAAATGGGCATTAAGCATTCCTCTCTAGAACCAAGTGCTACTCCAAAATTTGATAATTTTATTGTATCCATTATAATATAAGACAAATTTAAATCAAAATTGATTAGAAATATGCAATAGATAATTATACATATCAATATACTCAACTTAGATAAAACACAAGAAAACAAAAAAATTAAAATGTTATTTTTTTTTTTTTTTTTTTTTTTTTTTTTTTTTTTTTTTTTTTTTTTGTTTTTTTTTACTATTCTTAACTTATTACTCGACGAACTTTTTACCTAGGAAAATGCCACGAGGGTAAAAACCTATTTGCTTTATTCTCTTGAATTCATTACATGTATTTATTTGTAATATTCTTCCCCAATGCGATTTTTAATTCTAAAAAACAAATACTTCTTACCTCAAAAAAGGACTAAGATTTTTTTTTGTTCTTTTACATTCAACATATGAACATTCAAATTTTTATCTGCTAATTAAAAAAAAAAAAAATTAATTAGAATTTACTCTCTACGATTTTAAAAATTAGAATTTACTCAAAAGATTTTTTACGAGAATTTTATCAAATTATAAGAATTATTTATGATATTTAATCAAATAATAAGAATTTACGAAAATTTTATATGGACATTTTATCTATCATAAGAATTAAATTCTAAATATAGGACTAAATTCTAATGTGCAATCTAACCATATATAAACCTTTACACTTTTCAAAATTTGGACATCAGGTTTCTTCTTCTTCGGCCTATTCGTTCGGTTATATATATATATATATCACTTTTCATTTAATAACTCATATAAATGATGAAGAGGTTCATTATGAAATTTTTTAAAAAAATAATGTTATTTTAATATTAAAATAGGATTGGTTTGAAACTTTTGTGAAATCATGGATGGGTCCATGAGTTTTGAGTCAGCACATATATCCCATCCATGCTAAATCGTATACCCGTATATTATTTAAGGCCAACCACGAATTAAAGCTAAATTTTTTTTGAGAATCTTTTAACTGTGAAATTCAAATTTTCAAAGACCTACACTAAAATAAAAATTGAATCAAATTTCTAACCACGAATTAAGGTTAAATCTATTTTTTTTCACATTTTCCCTGTCTTCTTCTTTTATTTTTCCATCTTCTTCTTTTATTTTTTAGTGTTTTTTTTTTAATTTTCGGAGAACTTTAATTGTGAAATTCAGAATTCTTAAAGGCTTAAAGGTGAAATAAAAATTGAATCAAATTTATAGCCACGAATTAAGGCTAAATATATTTTTTTCACATTTCCCCAACTTCTTTTATTTTTTGTAGTGTTTCTTGTATTTTTGGAAATTTTTTTAATAAAGATTGAATCAAATTTTTGGAGATTTGTTTAGCGTAAAAATATGGAACTGGTGGATGGGGTAAAAATATGGAACTCGTGGATGGGGTCCACGAGTTTGTTAGCAGTTGACATAAAAAAATCGTGTACACAATTTTACTACCCTATTTTTGTCAATACTTTTTCGCTCCACTTTATTTTTATAATTTATTTCCTATATACTTTATTTTTATCATTACTTTTAAAAAAAAATACATTATTTTTTAACCTACCCCTTCATTATAGTTTAAAAAAATGAATTCTTCCAACTTTTTAATAAGTTGACCAAATTTTCAAAATTTTATCTTTAGAAAATCTAATATTCCAAATTTAAAACAAACACATTAAAAAGACATATTAAAATGAAAACTCTTTTGTCTTTCAAATTTCTTTACCATGATTATAAATAAATGTTGATGTGGCGTTGAAAATTTCCATGTCTAAATTTAATCCTCAATTGAAATTAAATATCCATAATATTTCACTTCTAATCTGAAAATTCCATAAATTGTATTTCTCAATTTATTCGTAAGTTTTACTTTCTTTCTATTTTGTTAATATTTTTGTAAGATTTGGTCTTGAAAAAAAAAATATTCACGACAGTGTTATTATCCTTGTTTATATTTAAAACGTAAAAATTAAAAATTAAAAAAAAAAAGAAAGAAAAAGAAAAAAAGAAAAAAGAGAGAAATTTAAAAATGTGACTATAAATTAATATATGAGACTATAAATTAATATATGATGAGAATCAGATACAGAAGAGCTCTCATCCCCATAGCTAGAAACAATAAAACAAATTAAATCCGATAATGAAGAATTAAAAAAAAAAAAAAAAAAAAGGTACAAAATCAAGATAAAATGTACTCAGTAAAATGCTACAATAAATCACTCAATAGACAAACAAATCAAATCCAACTCCTCTCAGATCAACAAAACAACGGTGTATAGAACAACGGCCACAGATCCGAACACCGAGAAGGAGATCGAAGCGGCGCCGTTACCTGACGGAGCAGGAGCGTCAGCGGGTGGCGAGGAGATCAAGGAAGGAGAAGTAGCCGGAGAAGTCACTGGAGATGGAGAAGTAGCCGGCGATGTAGAAGGAGGAGATGGTGGAGATTTCAAAGAAGACGGAGTAGGCGCGGCCGCGGGAGAGGATTTCGGCGACTTCACAGACGGAGACGCCGATGGAGCCTTCGACGGTGATTTGCTCGGAGACGGAGATGCCCCCGGAGATTGAGCAATTGCTGAGCCAATCAACAATGCAACTAAAATCATGGCCACAAAACTTCTAATCGCCATTTCTGAAAACGAAATCGAAAATTCAAAGAAAGGAAACGAAGAATTTAGAGAAATGAAGAAATCAAGAGGGAGAGAGAGAGAGAGAGAGAAAACGAGTTGTGAGTGTTTGAGAAGAAACCAGTAGTAGAGAGGGAGTATATATAGAACAAAGAACACAGTGAAACCCTTGGAGTCAAAGCTAAAATTCATGCCAGCCGTTAGATCGGATTACAAATATCAATCAGAGATTTCACCGTGATCAACGGCGGATGTGTATCCGAAATTTAAGGCTGTCGTAATAATGACTGTAGCCAATCAAAGCCCAAAAGAGACCGTTGGTTTTTTTCTTTTGCGTGAAGAATTCGAGCTGGGTTGCCTTAGGCTTCCGAGGTCGGGTCCACCATAAAGGTACAGTTGTCAATTGATCTTGAGTGTACACGTGGACGCATGAGATTATAGTGATTTTGAACCGTTTGATTTTTAATAATAATAAAAAATTAATTAATGAGATACGAGAATTTCGTAACGGTCAGAAAAGCTTTTGGACTGGAACATGACCGTTAAAGGGTGGCACAGCCTGGAGGTGGACTGGACTGGACTGGCCGGTATGAAAGTGGGTCCCACTAGGTTTTAAAAAAAGGTATATTTATTGACCATCTAAAGAAAAGATATTTAATAGTGTATATAAATTTTTTTGGCAATATAATTATTATAATTGTGAAACTGAAATAGATAGGATTTCCATTACATTCTCCGTTTTTCGCCTTTTGTCAAAATTTATGGTAACAGTTAGATGGACAAGTGCATTGCACGTTGTTAAACATCTTTATGACATAAAATTTTAAATATATGAAATATAAATTAAATTTAAATAATAAATATTTGAACTTTAAATGTAAAACATAAATTCTATAATTTTTTTTAATAGGTATTGCAATTAAAGTGTAGGGGAAGAAATCAAACCTCAAACTACAATGTTGATAGTATGAACCAAAACTATATCCATTTAACCATTTAAAATTTATTATTTAATATATATATATTAAAAATTTAAATGGACATGAAGTTTAAATGTAATTAAAGAGATATATAAGATGTTTCCGTTTTTAATTTTAAATGGTTGAGTAAAAATAGATTATCAATGGCTTTGATAGTAAATACTTTGATATATATATATAATTATTTTATTTGAAACAATGCCGTATCTTCTAATACGTCGTAGAATTTTATAGATTAAAAAAACTTTTTTTTATTTTTTTAAATGTAAAAAAATTACCAATTTAAAATGAAGAGGATAAAATTTAATAACTCAAAACCAAAACTTTGAATTTTCTAATAAAATGAGTTTTGAGAGAAGAAAAAACCAAAAAAAAAAAAAATATGATTTATTATGTCAATGGATGCAAGGAATGAAAGTTTAGTTGTGAAATGTGTTTGTTAAAGGATGTACATTTACCATTTTAAATTTGAATTTACTAATCTTTTTATATTAATAAAACACAGGAAAAAAATAAAAGGGGCTCCAGAAAGAAAAACAAAACAAAAGAAGTAAAGGAATAAAAAAATGAAAGGATATGATGACAAAACATGAATTATTGAAAGATCTAATAACAAAATTGAAAATGTAAAATTAAATGGATAAAAAATAATAAATAAATAAATAAATAATAAAAATAAAAAGCATGAAAGGTAGGAACAATATATGAAAAGATGGGATTGTGAGGACATATTTGCCATTGTCAAATAGATTTAAAGACAAAAAGGAAAGTTAGAAAATTCTTCTCACCCCTTTTAATATAGTATAGATATCGATTTTTTTTTTGTTTATAATTTATTTTTGAAGATTAAACTTCTTTTTACTTTTTTTCGAGGCATTTTTCTATTTTTTTAGTACAATAAAAAATACAAAAGTTATAATTTTCTTTTCATCCTTACCCTTGTTTTTTTTTTTTTTTTCCTTTTCTAATCCCTTGACCTTTTGTTTTCTAATCTATTGATTTTATTATTATTGTTATTATTATTATTATTATTTGATCGAATATTATTTTTCTTGTTAATGTTATTTCTTAATTAATCAGAAATATATTTTAAGACTAGATTGGTAACATTCTTCTTTATTGTTTCTTGTTTATTGTTTTTTTTTTTATAAAATATATAAGATCATTATTGTTTCATATTACTTATTTTAAATTATTTCTAATTTATTGAAGAAAAATTGAAACAAAAACTAGTTAGTGTTATGAAATTGATGAGCACAACAGAAATACGGATAAGGAAATATATAATATAATAATATTTTTATATAATAATAATAAATAAATAAAAACTAAAATTATAAAATTTGGACAATGGAAAATTTTAGTAAAATTTGGTGTGGATTTCTCACCAATGGGTATATCATTTTAAGATCCACCAAAGTCCACTATTTATAGGTAAAGTGGCAAATATGATGTAGACTTACATGGACACCAAGCATGAATTACTACATAACATGAATGATGATACATGGCCTTTGGAACACTAAACAATGGACATCTATTTTTTATTTCATAATACTCCCCCTTAGATGCCCATATATATATATGAAATATGAACCCAATGAGAAAAAACCCTAGTGAAGGAAAAAAGTACATATTTCATATAATACATACTCCTAAAAGAATACAATATATTTACTCCCCCTCATGAAAACATCATTTAGATCTTTGAGTCGTCGCATTCTAATGTTGTACTCCAATTTTTCAAAAGTTGTGATTGGTAATACTTTTGTAAATAAGTCTGTTAGGTTATCTTTCAAACAAATTTGTTGTACAGTGATGTCACCATTTTCTTCAAGATCATGAGTGTAGAAAAGCTTCGGTGAAATATGTTTTGTTCTATCTCTTTTAATATATCCTCCTTTGATTTAGGCTATGCAAGCTGTGTTGTTTTCATATAATATTGTTAAAAGATTTTTATTAGAAGACAAGCCACACATTTCACGAATGTGTTGAGTCATTGACCTTAGCCATACAGATTCTTGATTAGCCTCATGAATTGCAAGAATTTCAGCATGATTTGAGGAAGTGGCTGTTATAGTCTATTTCACCGATCTCCATGATATAGAAGTTCCTCCACATGTGAACAAATAACTTGTTTGAGATCTAGCTTTGTGTGTATCAGATAAATATCCAGAATTTGCATAACTAACTAGATCAAATTTGATTTTTTTGAATAAAACAAACCTATATCGATTGTTCCTCAGAGACAACGAAGTATTTGCTTAATTTCGCTCTAATATCTTTGTAGGAGAAGAACTATATCTAGCTAATAAATTTACTAAAAATGTAATATCTGGTTTGTATTTTTAGCAAGATACATAAGTGTACCAATTGCACTAAGATATGGTACTTCATGACCAAGAAGTTCTTCATTATCTTCTTGAGGTCGAAATATATCTTTCTTTATATCAAATGAATGTCCATTGAAATATTTAATGGATGTGCTTTGTTCATATAAAATCTTTTCAAAATTTTTCCTGTATAAGTTGATTGATGAATAAATACTCCATCTGCTAAATGCTCAATTTCCAAACCAAGGCAAAAAAAAAATTTCCTAGATCTTTTGTCTCAAATTATTTCTTAAGATATTCTATTGTCTTTGAAAACTCTTCGAGAGTTCCAATTATATCCAAGTCATCAACATATACAGTTATAATAACAAATCCTGATTGTGATTTCTTTATAAAAACACACAAACACATTGGATTATTTTGATATCTTTCTTTCAATAAATATCCACTCAAACGATTGTACCACATCCATCCTGATTGTTTCAACCCATATAGTGATCTCTGTAACTTTATTGAATAACATTCCCGACAATTTGATGTATATGTTTCAGGTAACTTAAATCCTCTTGGGATTGTCATATAAATATCATTATCAAGAGAACCATATAAATATGTTGTGACTACATCCATAAGATGCATATTCAGATTTTTATACACAGTCAAACTAATTAAATATCTTAATGTAATTGCATCCACCACCGGAGAATACATCTCCTTAAAATCAATACCAGGTCTTTATGAAAAACCTTGTGCAACTAGTCTTGCTTTATATCTTGTGACTATTGAGGTTGATGCCCTAAATCTTGTAGCGTCCTATAGTTTGTAAGCCTTGTATGAACAAACATATATGTGATTAATAATATTTGATATTTTATTCACTTTGTCTATGAAATATATGATATTTTAGTTGCATTAACCACAAACTAATAAACTAACATCCAAGGTTATCGTTGTTACTTAAACATGGATGTGGAGACATATATGTGGATCATGTTTAAGTGATAACCTAAATGGTCTGTAGTATATGGATAAGACTGGGTACCTTATCCTGGTGACACTGCGAGTATGGCCCACTTTGTAGGTGTTACAAATATTGTAAAGTACTATAAATGATCTGATCCAGATCATTTATGTATTAAGCATGCGAGCGGGGATATTTTATACAAAGGAGTTTGTATAAGACTGGACCACGAAATGTTTAGTCTCATCATATAACGCCATTCATAATAAAGACTTTCATTTCACTAGGATGACCATAGGTAACATAACATTAATCTTGAGTGAGTTGTGAACTTTTGCCTATGAGGGTGGTACTTTGATTTGTATAGGTGAGAGTGGCCAGATCGCCGACTTAACAAGCGTACCATTTTGGGGATTTGTCTGATTGAGGAGCTGGAAACTCAGTTACACAAGATGAAATTCACTCATTCCACGAAGCAGGTGGAACTCATCCACACCTTCTCTTGGCCAAAGAGGGGTTTAGTCATAGTAGGACTACGATCTATTATTCATTATAGGAATTAGTGGTACTTAAGGAGTTAGATGTAACTATAGGGGCAAAATGGTAATTTGGCCTAACTGTACTTACGAGCAATTTGTGAAGGGTCATCGTACTATTGATTGGTTATATCCAATGGACACAGAAATATATTTGTAGTGTGAAAAGTGCAGTTGTCGATCTTTAGTGGAGTGCCTGACAGTTAATGGATGGTGGATAATGTAATTAAAGAGTTTAATTAATTATTCATGTGCTTCAAGTTATAGGTCCATAAGGTCCCCTTGGTAGCTCAAAAGGATTTAGTTGAGAATCAGTTTTTAGGTTAATTTGAATTGTTCAAATTATTAAGAGGGAATTTAATTATATGATATAATTAAATTGATTCAATTATATATGATATAATTGACATAATGTATTTGATACATTATAGTTTAATTCGAGGAATAAATATTTGATTGTGATTCAAATATATTTTCTATGAATAAGATTCATAGTTGTTAAATTTAATATCAATATGATTTATATTAAATGCTATAAAATAGAGAAAAATAACTATAGTTTATATTGTATATGATGCAATATTAAAACTATAAATTATAAATATAATACGATAAGTTGGTTATCATATTTATTTATATTATTAATTATTTGATAATTAATCCCTTTTTCTCTCTAACCACCTTAGTGGGAAGTTAAGTGGTTTTGTGGCAAATTGGGATAAATAAAATAAGATTTTATTTTTTTTTCATTGAGAATCTACACAACTTGTGAGACAAGATTATACAATTTGTTCAGAGCCTATGCGATAGACTTTGTTATCTACACGATTGAAGAAAACTCTATGTGATAGTGTGTTCCTTCCTCAATCGTCTTCCTCTTCCAAACTCCTAAACTCTCTCTCCTAACCAAAATAGTCAGAACTCACCACTCTTGGATTCTCACCTTGAGAATACTAAGGAAACCAAGTGGTTGTGTCTTACCTTTTAGCTCGTTGTTGTTGTTGTTTGGAGAGTTCGTGATTGTTCGAAGTGTTCGTGACAGTTCGATGGTTTTACACGAGGAAGAGTTCTTCAAAGGTACAATCACTTGAACCCTTTTGTAGTTTATAAGCATGTTGTAATTTATGTTAAGAAGCATAATCTATACTGTTTACTATGAATGTTTGTTGTCAATCGAAATGAGATTTTGACGATCTGCTTCTGCTTATAGGTTCTCTGTAAAACGAGTTCCCTCATTATTTTCATTTCTTTTCCTAAAAAATACTCTTATGTATCCCACAGGTTTAATACCTTTTGGTGTTCGAACTACTAGTCCCAAAACCCGACGGTTTGAAGGTGAGTTTAATTCTACCTCGATTGCTTCTTTCTGCTAAAACCAATCTTTTCTATATTGACATTCTTCAATAAATTTTGGTTCAGAATCCTCATTTCAGATATAATTACATTAGTACGATTACATCTTTTTCTTGACATGACATAGTTTATTGAAATCTCATTATTATCTTTAGGTATTTCACCTTACTAGCCATGTCGAGAATTTCTTCCTGGGTATTTACATCCTCAACCAAGTCTTTTTCACTATTAATTATTTCTTATTTTCGAGGATTTTTATCTTTGGAACCCACTGGTCTACTACTCTTTTGGCGTGTTCCAGACTCATTAAACAACTTGTTGTGTTGAAATATCAATTTTCGATGGAACATTTGTAGCTGGTATATGTGATCTAGTTACTTTCTTTGCATCGACAAATGCATCTGGTAATCGATTTGCTATATTTTTTATATGAATTATTTTCTGATCTTCAAGTTCACATTGATCTGTACAGAATCTAAATGAGACAATAACAATGCATTCCATTAATTTCTTTTTCCAAATTCTTAATTCCTCCCCTTAATGTTGGAATTTTTGTCTAATTAAAATGACAATCAGCAAATCGTACAGTAAATACATCACCCGTCAGGGGCTCAAGGTATTTAATAATTGATGGGAAATCATATCCACCATATATTCCTAACCTCCTTTGAGGACCCATCATAGTGCATTGTGGTGGAGCAATTGGAACATATACTGCACATCCAAAAATTCTCAGATGGGAAATATTTGACTCATGACCATACACTAATTGTAATGGCGAGTACTTATGATAAGCTACTAGCCTAATGCGTACAAGTGACGTTGCATGCAAAATAGCATGTCTCCACTTGGTGGGTTAATGGGTCTACATAGATCACCATGAATTCATTCTAAAAATGCAGGTGATTCAGTCCCCGCTTTAGCTGGTGATAGTCTAATTATCAATTTTCCTGGACAGCAAGCATCGCATAATCATTCATTAGATTGAAGAAACTTCTGGTTCTTCAATGGTGTCCATTTGAATTCTCAATAATTCTCCTCATCATTATAGATCTTTGACCCAATCGGTCATGCCAAATTGTACATATGTTTGGATTCATGAACTTCAGGTTCATTGTTGCATATGTTTCAATTACTCGTATATGAGTATAATATAATCCAGAAGATAAAACAGACAACTCTTCCAATATACGTTTTTCATTTGAGACAGTGGATATGATATATAGATATTCCACATTATTCTTACTATCAATCTCAATATGATAACCACTACAACGTATATCTTTAAAACTTAGAAGATTTCTCTTTAATTGACTAGAGAACAATGCATTGTCAATTGTAAATTTTGTTCTCTTAGGCAAAATAATATTTGCTTTTCCAAAACCTTCGATCAAGTTTGCATAACCTGATATTGTATTTAATTTTGCTTTCAACATTGTTAATTTGGAAAAGTATTTTTTATTTGTAAGTATTATGTGTGTAGTTGCACTGTCTGCCAAACATAGATCTTCTTTGCTCATTTTTTAAACACCCAATATATGAAAATGATCCATGTTTCTTCATTAAAAGAAAATAATTACAATAAGAAAAAAAAAACACTTAAAATATACAAAAGTTACTAAAAAAATATGAAGATATATAAAAGAAAACAACAACATTAAATCTAAATCTTCTCAAAGTTAAAAGAAATCCTTGATGCGCCACCAACTATGCGAATCTTCTCTTCAGGAGATTCAAAGAAGTCTGCCACATCCAATTTTTTTGTGTGGGATGGGTCAATTATGTCAATATCTTGATATGAAAATTTTGCTTCCACATTTTTTTCTTTTTCCTTCAGGGAGACTTGATAGAGATCAGATAAGTGTTTTACGTACGACAGGTACGTGACCAATGCCTAGTCATTCCACATCAAAAACATTTATTTTCAATACTCTTTGAACTTTTATCTTGTGGAGCTTTTCCTTTGTGATCATCATTTTGTGTGGTTCTTTTGAAATTTGAATGATTAAAACAACCACTACAAAAATAATAATTATTCCTCCTCTGCCACAGTCACGACCTCGACTGCGACCATGACCTCCACTACGATTATTAAAATTCACAACATTCACTTCAGAAAATGGTGTTCTTCCGGTTGGTCGAGATTCATGATTTTTCATCAATAACTCGTTATTTTGTTCGGCCACGTGAAGACATGAAATTAATTCATAATACTATTTAAAACCTTTCTCTTGATATTGTTGCTGCAGGAGCATATTTGAGACATGAAATGTAGAAAATGTCTTATCTAACATATCAACATCAGTAATTTTCTCTCCATATGACATCAATTTTGAACTGATTTTAAATAATGCAGAGTTGTAATCACTTACTGATTTGAAATCTTATAGCCTCAAGTGTGTCCACTCATAACGAGTTTTAGGAAGAATAACTGTTTTTTTTATGATCATACCTCTCTTTCAAATTTTTCCACAAGATACGAGGATCTTTTATTCGTAAGATACTCCATTTTCAATCCCTCGTGGAGATGATGATGAAGGAAAATCATAGTTTTTACTTTGTCCTGACTGGATGTTGTATTTCCTTCTTTAATTGTTTCTCCCAAGTTCATAGCATCCTGGTCAATTTTGGCATCGAGCACCCATGACAAATAATTATTGCCATTAATGTTAAGGGTTGCAAATTCTAATTTTGTAAGGTTTGTTATGGAAACACTATCACAAAATATTATATTTATATTAGAAATTTTATACGTACTAAATATGCAAAATAATATTTAATTTATTAATTATAACGAAGAGAGAAAAACCGACATACATTTATGACCTACCTTTAGCGGAGAAAACGCTAGGAGCTCGTGCTGATAATGTGTTATGAAATTGAGGAGCACAACGGGAATATGGATATGGAAAAATATAACATAATAATATTTTTATATAATAATAATAAATAAATAAAAACTAAAATTATAAAATTTGGACAATGAAAAATTTTAGTGGAATTTGGTGTTGATTTCTCACCAATGGGTATATCATTTTAAGATCCACCAAAGACCACTATTTATAGGTAAAGTGACAAGTAGGATGTGAACTTATATGATACCAAACATGAATTAGCACACGGACAACATGAATGGTGACACATGGTCTTTGGAACACTAAGCAATAAACATCTATTTTTTATTATAATATTCATAATAGTTAGACAATTGTTATTTGTTTGCTTTTTTTTGGGTATTTTATGGTTTTAAATTAAAAATATAAAATTTGTTAGAAAATTAGTTTTTGAGTTCGAAAAAATTGCTTTAACTAAGCTAGTCTTTGAACTTGACATGTGGCTTATTATTTAGGGTTACTTTCAAATATAGAAAAATGAATCAAATTATTTATAAATATAGCAAAATTTCACTGTTTATCTGTGATAGACCGCGATAGACATACTATATATGTCTATTTATGTCATGATAGACACCGCTAGCAGTCTATAAATAGACTGTGATATTTTGTTATTATTTGTAAATATTTTAAGTAGTTTTGTCATTTAAAATAATTTTTCTATTATTTTTAACTTCAATTATTTATCTAAACAAGTATATTTTTGTAAGGTCAAGTTAAACTAATTACAAAAAAAAAAAAAAAAAAAAAAATTACGAAAGTAGTTTTTATGCGAAGTTTAGGTCAATCATAGAATATTGAAATCTAGGTTTAATAAATATTAGTTAAAAGTGTACTTAATTAATTGAGCAACTGATGTATAAAGTATAAACTTTCCATTACGAGGTCAAATATTCAAATCTTTCAGACGTTGACGGTAATAAAACTAGTTGAATAATCGTTTCTTCATCCTCACGTTCTTATATTTTCTTTTCTTCTTTCTTTAGTAAACTTGTAGATACTAATGTAACAAAATTAAAATTAAAAGTATAAAACCAATTTCAATTCCAAACCTTTTAAAAAGTACAAACACAATTATAGGAACAAGATTCAAACAACATAAAAGTATTACAATATGAGGCACACACCTGAAAAAAATTAAACAAAAACTAAGGACCACCCACACATCACCAACAAAATTAATTTACCACATAAATTACCATAGAATAATTAAATTAAATTTGTACAAAATAATTGGTACTACACCCACATACATACATTATTTTTTTTAGCCTTTATAAGCATTAAAATTTTTCTCAACTACCTCCTTTAGAGGAGCGGGAAAAAAGAAAAAAAGAAAAAGAAAACAATTGGTCAACTTCCATGAAGAAATTAAATGTTTTACTAAAGTTAAAAGGTGAAGCCATTATATTGTCACTTGTGAACTTTCCCTTTTTCTTGTCCAAACCCACATGATTGATACCAAGTTCAACAAAACATATGTATTCCAAAGCCATTGAAATATTCTTTATGGACCATATGGAAAATCACAACTTGTTCCCTAAAGCAAAGAGCTTGTGATGTTGGTTGTGGCCATTTGCAATATCTCATAACCCCACGCTTTGATTTGGGTGAGAATTTTTAACCTTTTAACTTATTTTAAGTTAGTCTCGAACTACTCATTCGAAATTATTTGTTTTTTAAATTAAATACTTAAAAATGTATTTCAGATATCTCGTAAAATAAGAAAGGTAATCAATGGTAAAAGGGTAAAAGATTTTCACCATTAATATAATTTAAAGAGTTGACATTTTATTTTACCAACTATCATGTATTCGAGTGTCATACTGTCAATTTGTTATAATGACATTTTGATGATAATGATGATGACCTCTTTTAATAATACCTAATTATTAAAAGAAGAATTGAAATATTTAATTTACTCTTTTTTTCAGAAAGAATATGTTTTAATAAAGACTTGAAACATTTAATTACATATCTTAGTTTCTCTTAAAAAATAAATAGATGTGTGAGTTTGAACTTACATATTCAAAACTCCCTTCTAAAAGAGATGAAGTAAATTGACCTGTAATTCAACCAACTTGTAATTATTGTAGTTGGAAGTGAGTATAGTTTAATTGGTATAATTATGTGTTATCTCATATGATCACATTGTGCTCCTAAAATATTCGTATAATTATATAAAACAAAATCCAAAACTCTCTAATACCCATGTTAATTCGCTGTGGATGTCGTCCTCAGTTTAAACCATATATAAATGAGAGATTTGAACTTAAAAAATAAAAACCAAGTAAGTGGTTAAGTTCAACTTCTTCTTCTGTATATATACTTTCTTTAGAAAAACATCTGATACAAACAAAAATCTAAAATCATAATACACCGTTTTCGATTTTCAATATATGGTGATCGATTTTTGAAAACAGGAGAACAACTCAATTAGTTGAGACATATGAATACTTTATTCTTGTTTAGATGGAATATATATATTTTTTTTTTTTAAAGGGAAAGAAAATCTCTAAACAACTTTTAACGCAATTACACAAACAATTCTATAGTTAAACTTAAACATAACTCAATTGATTAAAATATATATTCTTTACTATTTTAAACTATTAAATAAAAAAACCACAAAACAATAAAAGAAATTTACAAAAACTAGATACCCCATCAGTCCCAAACCCTAAAGATTCAGAGAATTACTGCAGAAACATACAAAGATGATAACAAAATAAAAGGATCCCAAGAGTTTTTCCAACACATGGATCAAAGTAAGGATATTTAGGTATATAATAATAATTACACCATCATTTGGAGAAATAGTAAATCACAAAATTCTTTTGAAATATAACAAATTGTGTGACACATAAATGAGTCGATTTTTTGTTAATCTTAAAATACCCTAGCCTTCTTAATTCCACTCTAATTAATTCTGCATCTTTCTTAATTAAATTGTAATTAATCTATCAAATTTATAATGTATACTCTATTGATTTTCTTTGAGATTTTCACGAACTAAGTGCCTCTTTCCACGCGAAAAATTTGATATAAATTTCGTGATTTAGTTTGAAAATAATTGAAATATGTATCTCAACGATCTTTTATCTTAAAAAAAAGTTTTGAATTTTTCTAAATCCTTTCTTAAACTAACATTTTATATTTATACTATTCTTTTTCTTAATCCTAACAAAATTTTCTGTTTTTTAAATTGTTTTGTTGATTGTCTTAACTAACTTTTTTATTTAGATTACATTTTCCGTTAATCATAACTAAATCATATGTTTTTAAAATTATTTTCATGATTATCTTAATTATAATTTTGTTTTAAACTAAAATATTTGAAAATATCTCATTTTTATTAATTAATCTTATTTTAAAATTTTCAATTATATTATTTTTTTGTTTTAAAGATTCCATAGGGAAGAATAGCAAGAGTAAATATATTCTCACTCACGTGTTCCCACCTTTGATTAACCCTGAAATGCCCTCATCTAGATTTTCAGTTACAGTATAACTGATTCTACCATTTGTAGGATTTTTAGCATGAATCTTGATTTTTAACTAGATTATCTCTCTATACTTTTCAAATTTTAAAAATCGAATGTAATATTTCTTTTTCAAATATTATATTTGGTGTTATTTTCAATTTCAAATTTTATTTTATCTAATTTTTCAATTTTCATCTTTTTTTCCTGATTTCATTTTTTGTTCCAAGCTACGACTAGACTACTTTGGAGGCTTGACTTAATCGATCAAATTCACTAGTGCATAGATGAACTACTCGACTTAATCGACCATCTACTAAGAGTTCAAGTTGCAAAGTCTCTTCTTTCCAAATTGATTCCTATCGAGCCATTGTGAAAAGTTTTCCTTGGGGGTCCTAAACCCACCTTGATAGATTCGATCAAGGAAGGATGTACCATCGTCGAATATTGTTTGTTTCTCTCCTATTTATGAGTTCTCTATAGTTGACATCAACACCACATCATAATTCGTTAGTATTTCAATTGACGATCTTTTAATCGGTTTCTTTTTCATGAATGTAATGATTTAGATAAAGTCTTTATTAGTTCCAACTGTGTGTGTGCATGCATGTATGTGTGTGTGTGCGCGTGCACGTGCGGGCGTGTGCGTATGCATGTGAATGTGCGTGTGTACATATGTGTGTATGTGCATGCATGTGTGTGCGCGCGTGCATATGTGTATGCGTGCATGCGTGTGTGTATGGGTGTGTGTCTGCGTGTGTCTGGGTGTGTGTGTACGTGTGTGTGTGCGTGTGCGTGCGTGGTGTTTTGGTTATTCATGGCTTGGGTGTGGCATGTGCGCGTGCGTGTGTGGTGTGTGCAATGTGCATTACGTGCGCGTGCGTGTGTGCGTGTGCAATGTTTGCGTGTGCGAGCGTGCGTGTGGTGTGCAATGTTCGTGCATGTGGGTGTGTGTGCAATATGCGTGTGTGTGCGTGCGTTGCGTAGTTATTTTATTAAAAAAAAATTACTTAAAAATTTATTTTAACCCAACATAGCGCTACACACTCTCCCCATTCTTCTTCATTTGCGTTGAGAACTCAGCAGAAGATTAGGACTTGGAGTGATCACCAGTGGCTCCGATGGAGTAATAAATGAAGCCGATGGGAGAAAAGAGTCGAAAGTCAAAGCTGGTGTGAAGTTTTAGTGGAAGGAGATGAGAGCCACATGCTGATGGAGCAAGGGATGAAAGACCATAATTGAACGTTGTAATTAGGATGTTGGAGGTTGTTCAATCCTGGATATTGTGAAGGAGTCGATTTTTCAGAGCAGAAAAAATGGCGGTGACTTAGTTAGAGAAGATGTTGGTACAACGGTAACTCAAAGCCTAGCCAAAGAAGAGACATCGAAGTCTCGTAAAATAAGTTGCATTGCATTCTTATTTGTTATGGCTGAGGTAGATTTAGACTTTTAAAATGAATATTTTTAATGCAAGTGAAATTAAGAGAAAAATCTAAAAATATATTTACATTTTAAAATATTTGCAAATATGGATGAGTTTGACTAGTCAATCTTGATTTTTTTTTTTTTTACTTTTTCAATTTCGCCCTCCCTTGTCTTGTTTTATTGTACAACATTTTTTTAGTCTTTTTATTTTATTTCTCTTCTTTGATTTTGCTTCTTCCCTCCCTATTTTCATTTTTCATTTTTAATTTTCTTCTTAGTTTTTTGCTTCTTCTCCTCTTTTTTTTTTTTTTTTTTTTTTTTTTTTTTTTTAATTATTATTTCTTTTATTCCTTCCTTTTATCCTTTTTTTCTTTATTCAGTTTTTTATTTATTCCTTTTTATTATTTTCTTTCTTCGGCTCCTTATTATTTCCTTTTTTAATTTTTATTTTCTTTTCATTTCTCGATTTTTGCTTTCTTCCCTTATCTTTTTTTTAATTATTTTATTTTCTTGTCTTTCTCCAATTTTTGCTTCTTGTCTTTCTTTTTCTTTTTCTTTTTTGAATTTTCTTTCATTTTCCAGTTTTTGCTTCCTTTTTCTATTTAATTTTCTTTCTTTTTCTTCCGTTTTTGCTTATTCTCTTTCTTCTTATTTTTAAAATTTTTCTTTCCTTTATTGTGAATTTTTTCTCTTCCCCTTTTTTTTCACAAGAGAATTAATGAGGCTAGAAGTCCATAGCAACCTATGACTTGAAAGTATTCAATTCAGTAAGTACTTAACACCAACAAGCCAATCATCTCAAATTTGATTATTATAAAAATAATAAATATAAATAGCAAAATTGAAAGTCCTATCAGAAATGATAAGCCATTATATAATTTTCTGAGTGATATTATGAAAAGTCTATCATGTGATGAGACCACTAATATTTTCTATCATTGATAGCTTAATCTTTGATTATATTTTCGTAGTTAATAGCCACTTGTAGAAATCTATCATTGATAGCCAACTTAGTGAATTTATTAATAAGGTTAAATCTCGAACTAAAATGTAAGTGGAATGCCTAGAAGTTATCACTAATAGAATGTTTATCAGTGAGAGAAGCTATCATCGAAAAGAAAAGAGACTTATAAATGTTTGAAAAGGACAAGAAATGGGCAAAAAGGTGTTTAGTGGTTATGATTGATAGAAGTTACTGCTAATAGCATGTTACCAATGATAGGAGCTAATACTAATAGCATGTTATCGATGATAGAAGTTATCCGATAACACATTATCGGTGATAGAAGCTACCACTGATAGCACATTATCAGTGATAGAGAATTATCACTGATAGTATGATATCAGTGAGGTCGTTGATAACATCTTATTAGTGATGTTATCAGTGAAAGAAGCTATCACTGATAACCACAATATGAGTGATGTTAGTGATATTGGTATAAAACTTAAGTGATATCTATATATTGAGTTTCTTTCAAAGGTGATAACCAGTTATAGAAATCTATCATTAATAGTCTTAAGTGTTAATATTTCAAGGTTGATTCTAATTGATGAAAGTCTATTAGTGATAATGACTGATAGCTGCTATCAGTGATAACCATGATAAAAGATCATTAGTGATAACTACTAGTAATCAAAGTTGTTGGTCTTCTTTCAAAGTTGATCACTATTTATAAATCTACCATTGATAACCACTGATAGTATTAAGTAGTAATATTTCAACGTTGATTCCAATTGATGAAAGTGAATCAATGATAGCTAATAATAATTGATAGCAAATTAAAAGTTAATATTTCAAGATTGTATTAATTTTTCTAAAATTGAAAGCTATTGCTGATAGCAACTATCATCGATAGCAATTGATAGAAGCTATCAACGATAGCAGTGGATAGAACTTATCAGTGGTCATCACTAATATCTGCTATCAGTGATAGCTTTTAATTTGAGAAAACCAGGAAGAAGGGAAAAAAATGGTGGCTAGGCATGAGTTTTTTGTCTTTTACCATTTTTTTTTATCTATATATGCAATTATTTTATCCTTGTACTACATATTCTATTATTTTGAGCTTAAATTCTATTTATGCAACTAGTCCTTTTAAAAATTCGTTTATTTTTTTTCATTTTTATAAATGAAATATTGTTTTTCTATTTTTACAAATGAAAAGTTAAAATTTGTTATTTCTCTTGTTAGCCCGATCAAAGTACCAGAGCTTTCATGGCTTCCCTTTGTTGTTTGGACTTGGATTTGAAGCTAGAAGCCCAAAACTAATGCCTTTTTTCTTGGGCTGCTTTTATGGGCTTCAGCCTTCAACAACAAAACTAGCTAATTTTTTTTTTTAATTAAATAGGTGTGTTTGAATAGCTGAACAAAGTTTTATTGTAACAAAGATACCTTCATCTATGATTCTGTGTTTTTTTCCAACTATCCTAATTCCTATCAGTAGGATAACTAATAAAAAATATATAAAATAATTTATTGGCCATAAATAAACAAAAATATTACCAAAATAAAAACTAATAAAATTTTCATCTATCTACAAACTCATAGACACATATATATGCATAGAAATAGGTAAATGATACTAATGTGTTGGTGTTTTTGAGTATATACAAGAACTCGAGACATAGATTACAATAAAAAAGAACTGATAAACAAAATATAAACAAATATAAAATAAAAACATAAGAAAATTACTAAAAACGTAAATAAAAATATAGCAATTTCCTAATTCCCTCATCAATCCCCAAACTCACATACATTTATATACATATCATATATATGCTTAGACAAAGGTAAAATGATACTAGATATATAGAGGAATCCAATGGGAGCTAGCTTGTGCATTAAGCAATAAAATGCAAAAAGCGGAGAAATGAGCATACTGAAAATATAGATATGCACAAAAATCATATTAGCAAGGAAAATTTTAAACGATAAAATCATTAAAAGTATTGATAAGATGTAGCAAAATTTTAGAACTATCAATGATAGACGTTGATAGACTTCTATCAGCATCTATCAATGTCACTGATTAGAAGTCTATCAGTGTCTATTAGCATCTATCATTGATAGTTCTAAAATTTTACTATATTTTGTAAATATTTTGGTTTTTTTTTCTATATTTAAAAACAACCCTATTAGCAATCCAAAGGGTTGATAAAAAGACAAGAATTACTAATTGGGCTAGTTGCATAAATAGAATTTAAGCCCAAAATAATAGAATATGTAGTACAAGAATAAAATAATTGCATATATAGATTAAAAAATGGTAAAAGACTAAAAAATCAATGCCTAGTCACCATTTTGTTCGCTTCTTCCCGATTCTCTCAAATTAAAAACTATCACTGATAGCACTATCAGTGATAACACTGATAGTTGCTATCAATGATAGCTTTCAATTTGAGAAAAATTTATGCAATATTGAAATATTAGCTTTTAATTTGCTATCATTTATTATTAGCTATCATTGATTCACTTTCATCAATTGGAATCAACGTTGAAATATTACTACTTAAGACTATCAGTAGCTATCAATGATAGATTTATAAATAGTGATCAACTTTGAAAGAAGACCAACAACTTTGATTACCATAGTAGTTATCACTAATAATCTTTTATTATGACTATCACCGATAGTAACTATCAGTCGTTATCACTTGATAGACTTTAATCAATTAAAATCAACCTTGAAATATTAACACTTAAGGCTATCAATGATAGACTTCTATAAACTGGTTATCACCTTTGAAGAAAACTCGATATATAGATATCACCTAAGTTTATTCACCGATATCGCTAACATCACTAATAAGATGCTATCAATGATCTCACTGATAACATCACTAATAAGATGCTATTAATGATTCACTGATATCATGCTATTAGTGATAGTTCTCTATCATCGATAACGTGCTATCAGTGGTAGCTTCTATTCACCGATAACGTTGCTATCGGATAGCTTCTTATCATCAATAATATGCTATTAGTATTAGCTTCTATCATTAGCTCTTATCAATCATAGCCACCGAACACCTTTTTGCCCCTTTCTCATCCTCCCAAACATTTGTAAATCCCTTTTCTTTTCGATGATAGCTTCTATCACTAATAAACATGCTATTAGTGATAACTTCTAGGCATTCCATTTATATTTTAGTTCGAGATTCAACTTTATTAATTAAATTCACTAAGTGGCTATTCAATGATAGATTTCTATAAGTGGCTATTAACTATGAAATATAATCAAAGATTAGCTATATTGATAGAAAATATTTATTGTCATTCATTGATAGACTTTCATTTGCTATTTATATTTATTGTTTTTATAATAATCAAACTTGATGATTGACTTGTTGGTGTTAAGTCACTTATGAATTGAGTACTTTCAAGTCACGCGTATGGAACTCGGCCTCATAATTCTTGTGAAAAAAAAAAAGGAAGAAGAAAATATTCAAATAAAGGAAAGAAAAATTTTAAAAATAAGAGAAAAAGAGGAAGCAAAAACTGAAAAAAAAAAAAAGGAAACAAAATTAAATAGAAAAAAAGGAAGCAAAAATCGGACAATTGAAAGAAAAACTAAAAAAGAAAAAGAAAGGGAAGAAGCAAAAAATCGGAGAAAGGAAAGAAAAAAAAAATAAGCAAGAACTGAAGAAAGAAAATAAAAATAAAAAAAAGGAATAAGCAAAAATCGAAGAAAGAAAATATAAAAAAAAAATGAAAGAAAATAAAAAATAAAGGAAAGAAAAAGAAAAGGAAAAAGAAGGAAATGGAAGAAAAAAAAGGAAAGAAGTAAAAATCGGATAAAGGAAAGAACAAAAATAAAATAAAATAAAATAAAGGAGAAGAAGCAAAAACTGAGAAAGAAAATAAAATGAAAAAATGAAAAAAGTGAGGAAAGAAGCAAAAATCGAATAAAAGAAAGAAAATAAAAAGACTAAAAAAAGGTGTACAACAAGATAAGATAAGGAAGGCAAAATTGGAAATGAAAAAAAATTCAACGATTTATTTGTAAATATTTTAAAGATGTAATATATTTTTAGATTTTTTCTCTTATTCTACACTATATTACAAATATCTGGCTAATTTTGCCCAAAGAAGGTTGCAACTTTGTCATTTGGGCTTAATTTCTTAAGCTCATTAGTCAAACACAATTGTAGCCGCAGTGTAAACTTGACAAATTAAATATCGTAGAATCAGATTATATAATTAATTGATTGACTAAATAGAGATTATGAACTGCATATAAAAAAGAGAATGAACACCGACACACATTAAACAAGAAAGTTATGGGTGAATTGTGCCACGTGTTGTCGTAAAAAGAAATTTACACTAGACAAACATGGAATTTAATTATCTCTTCTTTAAAAAAGAGGTTTAATTTTTAGCCTTGTGATTATTGAATTCCCATTATAAGATAGTTGTAATTTGCTAATGCCTCAACAATTTCACGGGTCATATATGAAACTTATACCTAGTCTCGAGGTACCTTTGCTTGTGTCCCCTATGAGTGGTATTTGTATAAGTCAATACCAAGGTGAATGGAGATAGTGTTTATAGTAAGTGGGAGCGGGACATATGTCAACACATCCCACGGTCTCTCTCATTAGTTTGTAGTAAATTTTCATGCTCGGCCTCAAGGCACCTTTGCCTGTGTCCCCCTATGGATGACATTTGCATTATTCTTTACTCAAACTCTAGAAATTGATAGGGTTGCTTTAGTTTTTGCCCTAAATGGGTTTTCCCTACGGTTGGCTCATTGAGGCAAAACTCTAGAATTTAAAATGAAGGGTTACATTTACAAGAAAATGCTAAGTTAGTTAACAATTTATGGATTGAACAATGGTGCTGATATTTACAAGTACAAGGAGTTGTCTATATATTAGTTGAGATGGTCTCATTTAAATGAAGGGGGTACCTGATCACTCTATAGTGGCTTTTACCTTGTCTCACTGAAACATCATTGCAAAATAGATGTCACATAGGGTGCATTAAATTATTTTGATAAATTTGATTGGTTTTTTCAAACTGGGTATTGCATGAATACTAATATAAATAAATTTTAGTTTTCAACATTTTTTTCAATATGACTTCCACAATGTTAATTATGCTCGTTGCCGATAAATTAACTAGCAATAATTACATAATGTGGAAAAACACAATCAATATAGTTTTGATCATCGATGATTTGAGATTTATCCTAGTGGAGGAATGTCCTCTAGTCCTAGCTCAAAATGCAGCTTGAAACATTCGGGAGGCATACAAGTATTGCAGGAAAATGAAAAGGCCTGAGCGTATATCTTCGCAAGCCTTTCTAAAGTCTTGGCCAAGAAGCATGAGCCCATGCTCACTACCCATGACATCATGGAGTCCTTGTGGGGAATGTTCGAACAACCGTTTGCACAGCCCAGGCATCACACTCTTAAAAATCCATCTTCAATGTCCATATGAAAAAAATTGCATTTGTTCGAAAATAATTTCTCAACACTATGGTCCACTTTAATGTGGTTGAGATGAATAGGTCTGTCATTGATGAGGCCAGTCAGGTTAGCTTCATCTTGGAAACTTTGCCTGAAAGTTTCCTATAGTTTTGTAGTAATGCTGTTATAAATATGATTGACTACAACTTGACCACCTTACTCAACGAGCTGCAGACTTTCCAATCTTTGATGAAAGACAAGGAACAAAAGAGTAAGACAATTGTTGCTTCATCCTCTAAAAAGTTCTTCAGAGGTTCGACATCTGGAACTAAGTTTATGCTTTTCTCTTTCGACACTAAAAAGTAGAAGAAGAAAAAAAATACAAAGGGGAAAGCTAACTCACCAGCTACTGCCCAGAATGTTGGGGTTGATGCCCTAAATCTCGTAGGGTCCTGTAGTTTGTAAAGACGTGTATGAACAAACATTTGTGATGTAATGATATGAGATATTTTCTTCACTATTATCTATGAAATATGAGATATTTTAGTTGCATTTATCACAAGCTAATAAACTAAGATCCCTAGTTATCGTTGTAATTTAAGCATGTATGTGGAGACATACAAATGGATCATGCCTTAAGTGATAACCTAAAGGTTTGTAATATATGGATAAAGGAGGCAAACCTTATCCTGGTGACACTACGGATACAACCCGCTTTGTAGATGTTACAAGTATTGTAAAGTGCTACAGATGGTCTGATCCTGATCATTCATATAAAGAAATGTGAGCAGAGGTATCCTATACAAAAGAGTTTGTATAAGACCGGACCAAAAAATATTTAGTCTCTTTATATAACGCCGTTCATGACAGAGACTTTCATTTCACTAGGACGACCATAGGTAACATGACCTTAATCCTGAGTGAGTTGAGAACTCTTGCCAATGAGGGCGGTCTTTTGATTTGCATGGGTGCGAGTGGCCAGATCACCAACTCAAACCTACCACTTTGGGGATTCGTCTGATTGGAGAGTTGGGAACTTAACTACAGAAGAAGAAATTCACTCCTTCCCCGAAGTAGGGGTAAGTAGATAGATTGCTCCTTTAAGGGCTGATTCCAAGGCTTGAACAATGTGCTGCCACACACTTTCTCATGGCCCGAGAAGTATTCACTCATAGTAGGACTATGATGTATTGTTCATTAGAAGATTCAGTGGTACTTAAGAAATTAGATGTAACTACGGAGGCAAAACGATAAATTGGGCCAGCTATACTTACGAACGATTTGTGAAAGGTCATCGTACTATTGATTGGTTATATCCAATGGACATAGAAATATGTAGTATGAAAAGTGCAGCTGTTGGTCTTTAGTGGAGTGTCCGACAGTTAACGGATGGTGGATATCGTGATTAAAGAGTTTAGTCAGTTTTTCATGTACCGTTGGAGCTTTAAGCTACAGGTCCATAAAGTCCCCTTGGTAGCTCATTGGATTCAAGTTGAGAATCAGTTTTTGGGTTAGTTTGAAGTGTTCAAATTAACAAGAGGAAATTTTATTATATATGATATAATTAAATTGATTCAACTATATGTGATATAATTTATTTGATGTATTAGATACATTGATTGGAGGAATTAATATAAATATGATTTATATTAAATAAAGAAGAATAGAACTATGGTTTAAATATTACATATGATATGATATTAAAACTATAGGTTATAAATATAATATGATAAATTAGTTATTATATTTATTTATAATAAAAACAATTATGAGATAATTGTGATTGGTTTCTCCTTTAACCGTGCGTGAAGTGGGAGGTTATTTTCAGTTTTAATAATTGAAGAATAAAAAGTGAAAAGAGTTTTCATTTTGATTGATTATTCGAAACGGATAACATTTTGATCGAGAGAAAGAAATTTATACGATAGCCCTTTTGAGAGAGTGATCGACGAGTTAGTTGTTTACTAAATGATCAAGTACCCAGTGTCTATACGAAAGACTTGAGCCTTTCTCTCACTTACTTGATCGTTTAACTCAATTGTATACTTTCTTCTTCCCTTTACCAAATCCACATAGAGCCCATAACTCTTGGATTCTCACACCGAGAATACCAAGGTAACCAAGTGGTAGTGTCGAGTGTTGTTGTTCGAGGGTTGAGGATCGAGTATTACTTGATTGGGTTTGAGGATCTGATATTTCGTGATTTCATTAGTTGTTTATTGCATTCATGCTCATGATCAAGTTTGCTACAATGATCAACTGGTTTAGATCGAGGGAAACGTGAAGAACAATTCTCTAAAGGTATTTTTGGGATTGGTGTCCTAATTCTCCCGAAGTCTCGTAGTTTGTAAACTGTACACATTGTTATGAATAAAATAAGAGTTATTTTATTTAGCACTTACTCATATCCAATAAACAAAGCTCCATGGTTATTGTATGTAAACTTAAGCATGTATATGAGATATACAAGTAGATCATGCCTTAAGTGATAACCTAAAAAGGTCTATAGTATAAGGATTATGGAGAGATACCTGATCCTGGTGACACTACAGATACGATCTGCTTTGTAGAAGTTTGCAAGTGTTGTGAACTACTACAGATGGTAGATCTTGACCATTCATGTGGAGACATGCGAGTAGGGTGTCCTATACAAAGAGTTTGTATAAGACCAGATCACGAGATGACTAGTCTTTGTACATAACGCCGTTGATACTTGAGACTTACATCTCACCTAAACGACCATAAGTGAAATGAACTCAATCCTGAGTGTTTTAGGAACTCCTGCCTTTGAGGGCGGTCCTTTGATTAGTATGGGTGAGAGTAGCCAGATGCCAACTTAACATGCCTACCATTTTGGTAATTTTTCTAATTTGGGAGCTGAGAACTCAGTTACATAAGATGAAATTCACTCATTCCCCTAAGTAGGGGTAAGTAGATAGATTGCTCCTTTAAGGGCTGATTTCAGGTCTTGAACATAGTGGCCATAACTTCTCTTTGGAAGAGAGAACTCAGTTGTAGTAGGACTATGACTTATGTTCATTAGAGGATCAATGGTACTTAAGGAGTTAGATGTAACTACATGGGCATAATGGTTATTGGCCCAGCTGTACTTACGAGTAATCTGTGAAGGGTTATCGTACTGTTGATTGGTTCATATTATACATAATATATCTGTATTAAGAAGATTGCAACTATCGGTCTTTAGTAGAGTGCCTGGTAGTTAATGGATGGTGGATCTTGCGAGTAAAGAGTTTAGTCAGTCATTCACATACGATTGGAGCTTCAAGCTATAGGTCCATAAGGTCCCCTTGGTAGCTCAATGGATTCAAGCTGAGAATCAGTTCTTGGTGTTGATTTGAAATGTTCAAATTGACAAGAGAAAATTCGATTATATATGATATGATCGTTGTGATGTATGAGATACATCAAATGAAGGATTAATGTAAATGAGATTTATATTAAGTACCATAAAATAGAAAAAGAACTATGATTTATATGTTTCATGAGATGAAATATTAAAACTATAGGTTATAAATATAATATGGTAAATTGGTTATCATATATATTTATAATAATATTAATTATTGGATAATTATCTCTTTTTCTCTAATAACCAATTGAGTGGGAGGTTATTGGTGGTTTTGTGGTAACCTTGAGATAAAAGGAAAAATGTTTTCATGAATTTAGTAGAATTGTTGTGAGAGTTGCTATTCTCAGAAACTCACTCACGAATTGCTGTAAGTGAATAGGATTCGCTAAACGATAGTTGAAGAGAGAATAAACAATCATGGAGTGACACTACACGATATTTCACTCAGCTGGTCATAGCTAAACGATCGCGGAGCTTTTGCTATATGATCGCGGAGCATTTGCTAAATGATTAGGCATTCGTCTATACAATAGACTTTTGTCATTTCCCACTTACTCAATCCTTTACACGATTGTTATTCCTCTGGTCTCTTCCTCTAACCAAGTCCACACAGAGCCCACACTTTTGGATTCTCACACCGAGAATACCAAGGTAGTCATTATAGTGGTGTCTTACTCAACTCGACTAAGGTTCGGGGTGTTCGTTGTGTGGTTGTTGATTGATCGTGCTATGTTGCAGTCGTAGTGTTCGAGTGTTCGTGAGTTGTTGTCTCAGAGACTGAATGAGCGTTCGTGATCAAGGGAGGTTGAAGATGAGTCTTCAAAGCATGCTGTAATTTCGTATTGGGCATGGCCGGTGAGTTTTCGTGACTGTAATTGTGTATGTTCAAATACAAATGGAATTTGGAACGATCATTCTACTGCTCATGAAAATTCTCATATCCGATTTCCTTCAGGTATGTCACTGTATTCTAGTTGGTTTTAAAAGAAAGCATGTTGTAATTTACTATATAATATATAACTATTCTTGTCTATTTGTAAATGCTTTGTTCTTTCAGAATGGGTTTGGAACGATCTTGCTTCTGCTCAATGGTTCTCTTGAATAAGAGATCCTTCATAGAAGGGCAAGAAGGCCAAGGCTGCAAAGGGGATTTGTTTCCATTACAACTAGGAGGGAAATTGGAAGAGGAATTGTCCCAAGTACTTGGCAGAAAAGAAGAAGGCCAAAAAGGTAAATGCGATTTACTTGTTTTGGAGACTTGTTTAGTAGAGAATGATGATTCAGCTTGGATAATAGATTTAGACACCCCTAATCATGTTTTTCCTCATTTAAGAGAATTAGTTCCTAGCGGCAACTAGAGGCTGAGGAGATGATGATGCGTGTAGGATCTGGGCATGTCGTCTTAGCTACAGTGGTAGGATGACTTCGACATTATTTACAGAAACCATATATTTTATTAGATAATGTATATGTGGTTCCAGGCTTAAAAAGGAACCTTATTCCTGTAAAATGCTTAATTAAACAGAAATCTCTCTATCCTTTAATGTAAATAAAGTGTTTGTTTACAAAAATGGAGTATATATTTGTTATGCAAATCTGAAGATAATCTTTATTTGCTAAGACCGTTAGTAGCTAAAGCTCTCTTTAATACTGAATTGTTTAAAACTATGGTAACTTAGAATAAAAGATAGAAATTTTCTTCAAAAGAAAATGCCCATCTTTGGAACCTAAGATTAGGACACATAAATATTAATGGGATTGAGAGACTGGTCAGGAATGGACTTCTAAGTGAGTTAGAAGAAAATTCTTTACCTGTATGTGTGTCATGCCTTGAAGGCAAAATTTTTAAAAGATCTTTTACTGGAAAAGGTAACAGGGCCAAAGAACTCTTAGAACTTGTACATTCAAACCTCTGTGGTCCGATGAATGTTGAGGCAAGAGGAAGGTTTAAATATTTCATCACTTTTACTGATGATTATTCCAGATATGGGTATGTTTATTTAATGCAACATAAGTCTGAAGCCCTTGAAAAGTTCAAGCAGTACAAGGCTGAAGTTGAAAAACCATTAAATAAAACAATTAAAATATTTCTATCTGATCGAGGTAGAGAGTATAAGGATCTAAAATTCCAAGACTATTTGATAAAACATGGAATTGTATCTCAACTCTCGGCACCTAGTACACCATGATAGAATGGTGTATTAGAAAGGAGAAATCGAACCCTGTTGGACATGGTTTTGTCTATGATGAGTTATGCTTCCTTACCTGACTTGTTTTGGGGATATGCAGTGCAAATTGCAACTTACATTTTGAACTGTGTTCCATCCAAAAGTGTTACTGGAACACCTTTTGAGTTATGGAATTGTCGTAAAGGTAGTTTACGCCATTTTAGGATTTAGGATTGCCCATCATATGTGCTTGAGGCAAATCCTAAGAAATTGGAACATTGTTCAAAATTATGCCTATTTGTAGGTTACCTTAAAGGAACGAGAGGTGGTTACTTCTATGATCTTAAAGATAATAAAGTGTTTGTGTCGATAAATGCTACCTTTTAGAAGAGGACCACATAAAAGAGTATAAGCCTCGTATTAAGATAGTGTTAAAAATGAAATTTCTAGTGAAACCATTGAACCTTCAACAAGAGTTGTTGAAGAGCCCAACACCTCAATAAAAGTTGTTGAAGTTGGTTCATCTAGTAGGTCAAATCTACCTCAAACATTGAGGGAGCCTCGACGTAGTAGGAGGGTTGCGGACCTGCCTATTCGTTATATGGGTTTAACAGAAACTCTAGCTATCGTAGCTGGCAGAGATGCTGAGGATTTATTGTCTTACAATATGGCAATGGAGGATGTTGACAAGGATGAACGGATCAAAGCTATGGATCTCAAAATGGAACATCAATTCAGTTTGGGATCTTGTAGATCAACCTGATGGAGTTAAACCTATAGTTTGCAAATGCATCTACAAGAGAAAATGGGGTGCTGATGGGAAGGTGCAAACTTTTAAGGCTAAACTTGTGGCAAAGGGTTATACCTAAGTTGAGGGAGTCGATTATGAGGAGACTTTCTCACATGTTGCCATGTTGAAGTCTATTAGAATACTCTTGTCCATTATCTCATATCACTATGAGATTTGGTAAATGGACGTTAAGACTGCTTTTTCTGAATGGCAATCTTGAGGAGACCATTTATATGGAGAAGCTTGAGGGATTCATAACCCAATGTCAAGAGAAAAAGGTTTGTAGGTTTAATTGATCCATTTATGGGTTGAAACAAACTTCTCGATCTTGAAATATAAGATTTGATACTGTAATAAAATATTATGGCTTTGATCAAAATGTTGATGAAGCTTGTGTTTACTAGAGAATCGTCAACAATGCAGTAACTCTTCTTGTGTTGTATGTAGACGATATCCTATTCATTGGGAATGATATAGGCCTACTGACTGAAATTAAAAGTTGGTTAGCAACCCAATTTCAAATGAAATATTTGGGAGAGACGTAGATTGTTCTGGGCATTCAGATCTTTATAGATCAAAAGAACAAAATACTAGCCTTGTCTCAAGCATCGTATATTGGCAAGATGCTTATCAAATTTTCAATGCAGAACTCCAAGAGAGACTTGCTCTCTTTCAGGCATGGAGTTATTCTGTCTAAGGAACAATGTCCTAAGACACGTCAAGAAGTTAAGGAAATGAAACGGATTCCCTATGCATCGATTATTGGTAGCTTGATGTATGTGATGTTGTGTACTAGACCTGACATTTGCTATGCAGTGAAGATAGTTAGTAGATACTAGTCTAATCTAGGATTTGATCACTGAACCGCCGTTAAGAACATCTTCATGTATCTTCGAATAGCAAGGGACTACATGCTTGTATATGGTTCTAAGGATGATCCTTCCAGGATACACGGACTTCTATTTCCAGACTAATAAGAATTCTAGGAAATCCACATCAGAATTAGTGTTCACTCTTAACGGAGAGACAGTAGTCTAGAGGAGTACCAAGTAAGGGTGCATTGCTGACTCCACTATGGAGGCTGAGTATGTAGTAGCCTGTGAAGTTACTAAGGAAGTTGTGTGGCTCAAGAAGTTCCTGACTGATCTGGAAGTGGTTTCAAACATGTATAGGCTCATCACCCTTTATTGTGATAATAGTGATGCTATGGCTAATTCTTGAGAACCTAGGAGTCATAAACGCGGGAAACACATAGAGCAGAAGTATCATCTCATTCAAGAGATTGTGCATTGAGGGGTTGTAATTGTCACACAAATAGCTTCGGCGTACAATGTAGCTGATCCATTTACAAAGACCCTCACGACTAAGGTGTTTGAGGGTCACCTGCAGAGTACGGGTCTATGAGACATGACACATCTGGTCTACGGCAAGTAGGAGATTTTGTACTAGGTGCGTTTTATGCCCTAGTTTCTTGTTTTGTGTACTTTTTCTTTAGCATGACTTTTATAATGTACACCCCACTAGCTTTAGGACAGATGAGGGATTGTTGGGATTGATGCCCTAAATCTCGTGGGTCCTGTTATTTGTAATTGTATTGTACAAACAATTTATTTATTTAATAAAATATGAGGTATTTTATTTGACATTTAGTAGAATTAACCCACAAAACCAAAAAACTAACATATGAAGTTATCTTCTATAACTTAAACATGTATGTAGAGACATGCAGGCGGATCATGTTTAAGTGATAACCTAAATGGTATGTAATAGATGGATACGATTGGGTACCTTATCCGGGTGACACTACGAATATGACCCGCTTTGTAAATGTTACAATTGTTGTAAAGTGCTACAAATGATCAGATCCTGATCATTCATGTAGAGACATGTGAGCAGAGGTATTCTATACAAAGGGGTTTGTATAAGACCAGACCATGAAATGAATAGTCTGATTATATAACATCGTTAATAATAGAGATTTACATTTCACCAAGATGACCATAAATGACATGACCTATCCTGTGTTAGTTGTGAACTCCTACTTATAAAGGTGGTATTTTGATTTGTATGGGTGAGAGCGGCCAGATCGCCGACTAAATAAGTCTACCATTTTGGGGATTTGTCTGATCGGGAAGCTGGAACACAACTACACAAAATAGAATTTACTCCTTCCCTAATTTCGGGATAAATAGATAAATTGCTCTCTTAAGGATTGATTTTGGGGCTTGAACAATGTGGCGCCACACCCTCTCTTAGCTCGAGAGGGGTTTGGTCATATTTGGACTATGACTTATTATTAATTAAAGGGAGCAGTAGTATTTAAGGAGTTAGATGTAATTATAAGGGCAAAACCGTAATTTTAGCCCAACTGTACTTACGAACAATTTGTAAAGATGCATCGTACTGTTGATTGGTTATATCCAATATATATAGAAATATATCTGTAGTGTAAAGGGTGTAGAAATCGGTCTTTAGTGGAGTGACTGATAGTTAATGGATGTTGGATAATCTAATTAAAGGAATTTAATTTATTATCCAAGTACCATTGAAGCTTCAATCTACAGGTTCATAAGGTTCTCTTTGTAACTTAACAAGGATTATTGAGAATTAATTTTGGATTAATTTGAATTGTTGAAGTTAATTAAGAGATTGATTATATATGATATAATTAATGTAAATTAATTATATGTGAAATAATTAATATAATGTATTTGATACATTATAATATAAAGTTTATTTTGAGAAGAATTAAATATTTGAATATGATTCAAATACTAATTATATGGATTGGATTCATTTAATTAAATTTAATATAAATTTGATATATATTAAATACTATGATTGATTGAGAGAATTCAATTATAGGTTATATTGTATTTGATACAATATAAAAATTATAGGTTATATGTTACATTTGATATAACATATAGTTTAATATATATTATATGATAAGTTGGTTATCATATATATTTATGTGTGTGTGTGTTAAACTTTTATTAAATGATTTTAAAAAAAATTTAATTTAGGAGGGAGTTATATCTCCCTCCCCCTATTCTCTTTCCTCAATTAATGGTGGAAAGGGAGATTTGGTTTTTACATTATTCTTCTTATTCACAGTAGTTTTCTACACAGAGGGTCTGTGTAATTTTCCTAGAAGCATTCTCCAAGTAAAATTCATTTCTCTCAAAATTTCCTCCCTCTCTCAAAAGATAGCAGAGCTCACACACTCCTGCTTATTCTTATCCTCATAAGGAAAATAAAAGAGGTCCTCTTGTGGTGATGGCCATTTAGGTTGCTGCGGGTTTTTGAGATCGAAGCGTTCATGATCGGATTGAGAAGGGTTTCTTGTGAAGATTAATTTGTTCTTCAAGGGTAAGCATAAATCTAAACTCTTCTTCTTCCTTTCAAAAGCATGCCATAAAAAAATGTGATTATACATAATTTATGTTCTTTGTATTTTAATTTTGTGAAATTGAAAATTGGGAACGATCCCACTTTCGCATTGGACCTCACATTATTTCATGTTAAACTTTGTTTAATTAAATTTTATAAATAAAAAAATAGTCTCTCTGATGTAACAAAATCGTTCACCATTTTCAATTTGCAATTACTTTTGTTTGCTGTAATAAAAAAAAAAATTAGTAATTGCACGTAAATTGAAAAGAATATGAATTTCCTATTTAAAAAAAATTACCAATTTCATTTTTTATTTAACTGAAAAGAATATGATAATCTAGGAATATGAAGAGCTTAAACTACTAATCGAGTAGGTTTTGCCACCGCTAGCAAACCTTTACTAATCAGATAATATTTATAAATTGCCAAACTAACTACTTACAATACAAGGTAACACAAATGACAAGTTTGGGGTAGAAACATAGGGAAGAACAGAAGATTAGCACTTCCAAGCTCATTTTTAGTTAAAGTGGTAAATGGAAGGGGGGTAGGGGATTTGGCATGGATTGGTATTTGAAATTGCATAAAAGTATATTGCAAGAAAGCTTTAGATGGAAATGTAATCAATAGTGATATTCTAGCTTAGAAGATACAGATCGGAATCACTCTATGTAACTTTGTTCATTGAATTGTTCAAATGTAATTTTATGGCTCTTGATTATGCCTAGCCCAATTGGTTAGAAATCCAACCAATGGTTCTAATTACCTAACATTTAACCAACAGCATTACGCTCTAGGGTTTACGCTAGGATGAAGATTTAATTTCAATAATTAAATGTTCAATACGGTTTCCCCTATGTCAATAGAAACAATGCTTAGTTATAGACAATCAATTACAAGCCAACTTTTACTTCTTAAGGATTAACCCACAATTACATGTCACATATTGCAAGTTAATTCAAAGCACTCAAATTGTATAATAAAGTATTGTTTGTCAATTTATAACAAAATCATGCCATTCATACACAATAAATTCATAAAAGAAACTCATAATCAAGATGTAAAGATCACATTAAAACAAAACTCCCAAAATTACATCGAGCTCATCCCCAAATATTCTAAACTAGAGAAAATCCTAGAACTTACCTTCTTATAGAGATGAAGAAGGTAAATTTTGGCATCATCTTTATCGATTACATGAGGAGAAAGGAACAAAAATACAAGTGGAAGTGAGAAAAAGGGAAAAAGTTCAATGGGCGCGAAATGGGAGGATTCATTTTGCCCTAAAAATGAAGAATTTGTATTTATAGAATCACGACAGTGTGTCGACGCTAGAGTCAGTGTCACACACCCTTGCCATACAATGTAAGGGTAGGATAGCGTAGCGGCGGTTCTCCTCTACATGCATGTCTTCTTCGTGCATCCTTGTAGCGCTGTGACACCATTGAGTAGCGCCGCAATGCTGCACCAAAGTGGTGCCTATTGGAAAAAGTGTCAGGCATTGACACCGCGGTGTTGTATGCTGCACCTCCAGGGTCGTCATTTTGTCTCCTTTAAAGCCCAGATGCTCCAAATTAACCTCAAATGGCTCATAACGGCCAATTCTACCTCCTAGCTGCCCAAAACATGAAAAAACACTAAATAAACACATCAAACACAATAACAGCTTTGAATTAAGTGGAGTGAGATAACACATTTTCGATGATATCAAACATCCCCAACTTAATTCTTGATCGTCCTCAAGCAAGGTAGAATCACATATTCACACAAAAATATGCTTGCTTAATCACAAGGTTTGTTACTCTAGTCTTAACAGTCTTCTAAGATAAGATTTGGAATAAAAAATGAAATCCAATCACAATCAATCAATGAAGCAAATTTTAAGAATGATTCCAAATCTATTCATGCATGAATGAGTCCAAAGCCCTACTAATTAAACCCATTGAACCCGGAATGGTTTTATAAGGCTCTCAATTTATTTTCTCTACTCTGACTCGAAGGCTTAAGACCTAAGCTTCCTAGACTCAATAATGCAATGACACGCTTAAAAGAACCAAAATTTTATTCTACTTTTTTTTTTCTCAATTTCTTACTTTACACAAAAGAGGAAACCTTATCTAGACACACCATCTTTGTTTTGGCTTGCCCATATGGGTTATGTGAAAGACATCCAACTACGAACAACATCTCTTAACAAGGCACTAAAGCTTACTCATTCCTGAGGGGTATTTTAGTAGAGAGAGAAACTACGATTGTCATAGACGCCCCAGGTTAATCATAACCCTAAGAAAGAGGAGTAATCCCTTTAAAAAATAACATACAAACTTGTTTTTACTCTACAACATGCTTTTCCTTTTTACAAACTTTCTTTTATTTACTCTACACTGGACTTTTACAATACAAAATAAGAGTTTGACAAAAAAATCAGGCATGCATTACTAGATTGAGCTTTAAGTCACTTGATCATGCTATGAGTCTAGGCTTTCCAATTCATAGGGTGTCACAACAAAGTAACCCAATTCTTAATGCGAATTAGTACTAAACACGAATCTCGCTTAGAAGGAAGTGTTTAAGACTAGTTTAGGGTCAATTGGATTAAAACTCTTAATTGACTAATCAGGCTATTAGGTCTCACTAATAGGTTGTGGAGTTCAACGAGTTCACATTACCTTTTATATCTGATGAAAGAATTTGAATCTAATGAACTATTCTTCAGAGACTTTTTATGGATAAATTCAACTCAATTTCGTGCTCTGTTTTCATCTTGAACTTTACATATATTGCATGTTGTCTTTTAATTTGTATCTTTCACAATGAAACCCCTCGTTGCATGGAATTTTTTAATTGGCCTTGCTAGTTCGTAGTTTCCCTATGAACTTGACCCCGTACTTACTGCTTGTATTACCCATTTTAGTATATGTTTTAGGCTTGGTGAACACATAACATTTGTTTAGTCAGAAAATTGTAGGCGACATCGAGCCAACCTAGTGCTAAATCAAACCAAACTACTTTGAACCAATCGAACTGAACCGAACCACCATGGATCGCCACTGAATCGTGCGTAATGCAGCCCCAACTTTGCATTGTCGTAGTGTTACAACACCATAAGCAGCATTGCAACGTTGCGACATCAGATTGCATTTTCGAGCAAATTCTTCGACTATTCTTCATTTTGGTCAGAATTGGTCTCGATCTTCATCAAATTCAACCATAATTATAGATATGGACTTATAAAAGAAATCAAGTTTCATGGTAAATGCCCAAAAACACAGGGGCCTTTATAAATTTGATCGAATCAAAACATGGAAGTCTATAGCCATAAACTACTGTAAACATTCATTTGTAAAATTGACATTCACAATGCAATTAATCCCATAAAAAATCCAGTACAAATATCAGAAACCTAAATTAATATACCGAGATGACACTTATACCAATTGTAGGGATGAAAGCCCTAACGCAGCGAAAATCACATAACCAAACTTGTTATTCATTTGAGATTTCTGAAATACCCATGCACTGAAAAATCTAGAAAAAATTACAGAAACTAACAAAATTACGGTCTATTGTAAAATAATTCTAATCTAGGTTAAGTATGCCTAAATTAATTCTACAGAGAAAGGGAAAAGAAACCTTACCTTTGTAGTATCAAACAAAATCTAATTCTCTAATTGATTTCACAAAGAATACCATAAGAGTTGCCTCCCTATCCTTTGGGATTTCTTAATGTAAAATTTGGTTTTTGGAAACAAAAATTGATTGGAAAGAGTAGGGGAATAATTTTTGTTTCTGAAGAGAAAAAACTTCACAAAACATTTTGTAGGTTTCTTAACCAATAGGAGAGGAAGCATGAACATGGAAGAACCCACGATTCAGATAACTCCCCAACGTGGGTGTTATCAACTCCCCTAAGTGGGTGTTATCTTTTTAATTAATTAAATTAATTAAAATTAACAATTAATTAAATCTTATTTAATTAATTATTTCATTTAAATCATATTTAAATGAAACATCTCTCACATAACTTTTAGTTTTAATTCAATTAATTTAATTAAATCAAATCAAATTAAATAATTATTTAATTATTCAATTAAATAATTACCAAATTAAATATCAAATATTTAATTTAGCCTACATTCAAATCATATTCAATTATATTTCTCTTAGAACCTATAATTTTCATGTGAATCCAATTCATATTAAAATTAATATTTGAACTCCTTCAAATATTTAATACTCCCGTAAATTAATTTTGAATTATATCCAAAATTAAATTTATATTATAAAATTAGAATATAAACATTATATTATAATGCATTATTATACATTATATTATTTCCTATGAATTTGAACTTTTCAAATTCATAACATAGTTACCTCAATTTCTTTTACAAGGTAGGAAGAGACCTCATGGACTTACAGATCAGAAGCTTCAACGATATAAGATTAATTGGCTAAACTCATTCACCAAATTAATCAATATTCGTTAATTGTGGGTACACTCTATTAAAGACCCACAACTGCACTCTTGATATGAAATTAATTTTATTATTTTATTTGTAATAATAAAATTAATAATCTTTTTTTTAGTATTATTTTCATTCTTTTAAAAATTCAACGCCAACGACGATTTTTGCAGCGCCTTCACCTATTTGTCCACTTCCATGAGTTGTACGCATCCTCCACATTTGCGCATTGCGCGACATTCCATTGGGACTCTTTGCCTATAAATTGAGTGAGCTTCTCAAGACAGAAGCATCACTATGTAGTGTGCTTTCCCTTTTTTCTTTTCTATTTCTTTTATGTTTCCGAGCTTTATCATTTAAGAAGGGTGTTAGAACTCCGATTGATTTCGATGCAATTCTGTTCGAGACAGTATTATCTGGACTTTTTTATCCTGGGACTGGTGTGGCCATTATTAAACTACTTGCACAAGGGGCAGAGTTGCAAAAGTCTGTTTTGTGACTCAGGCTATAACATTTTTCTCTTTTGCAGGTTAATTTCTGATGTTCGACGTCGTTCGAGCTATTCGATCACAGTTATCTTCTGTCCATCGGAGGTAGTCGTTCCAACACTTATAAATTCATTTGTGCAAGAAAGGAAGGGAACAAATAATAATAATAATAACAATAACAATAATAATAAGTTTAGAATTGGTAGAGCAAAACAAATTAACGAATGTGATTTCACTCGGATATGTACATACATGTTCAAGGTTTTACTGATTTTTTCCTCGAGGGAAAGGGGAAAAGAGAAGGGAGTTATTTCTAGGGGTAGAACCACTCAGATTCGAAGGTATTGAAAGAAGAGAGAAACAAGTGATGAGAAGTGAAGATAACTTAACGGAAGGCTTAGAGATTGACCAAATTTGTAAGTCAAACATTAAATTGTTATCGTTCCTAAAGTAGAGGGACCAAATTGTCACTCTGAAAAGTTCACACAATAAATTGTTACTTTTATGAAAATTTAGAGATTAATAGTGATTTTTAATCAAGTTTTTTTTTCCATATTTAGAAGTTCATTAATAATACAAGTCTATGACTAATATACTTTATTCACAAACCATATTTATCAATGATATATAGGCTATTATGATGAATAGATTTCAATCCAAGCTTTCTGGTTTCTATATAAGTAATGAAGTTCTATATGCTATTTGAAACCTATCATTGACTATCGTTGATAGACTTCAAATAATATAAACTTATAAATCATAGATTCCGCTCATAGAGTTTATGATTGATATCTCATATTATGGATGGGGTCTATTTTGACATTATTGCCTATAAGTAAACATTACCCAACCAAACTTCTCAAATCAGAATGAGCACAAATCATAATCAATAATAACATAGTTAAAAAGTTTTACACTTCGAGGCATCCACATATATTTAGATGATCCAAAATAAAATACCAAAAACAATTAAGAATTGATCATAATAAAATTTCCTTTTAACATAACAAATACCAAATTCAAAATCTTCAACAAACTCAGTTCCACAAATATTTTCGCTTCATTTAAGCGATTAAAGCCGCAATCATTAATCCAACTGCAACCGACCCACCAATGGCGAATCTGTTTGCAGCGCCACCGTTATCCTTCTTCGATGGTGCCGGAGCTACGGATGGCGCCGGTGGCTCCATCATTCCATTTGGTGACGGAGGACTGCTTGCTGGAGCTTTAGACGATTTCGGTGCCTTGGCCGGCGATGGACTCATTTTCGACGGAGCCGGAGCAGGTGCTTTCGTTTTTGCCGGCGATGGTGCATGACTGGGACTCTTCACTACCGGTGGTTGAGCAGTCGGCGACAATGTGGGTGGGTTCGCTTTGGGTGGCAAAGTCGGTGCATAGGATGACGGGATGGGGCTGATCTCCGGTGGGGTAGCCGGCGGAGAGATTGTCGGGGAAGGTGGGGATGTCGTCATTGGCGGTTCCGCCATCGGTGGAGAGGACGGTGGCTCATTACTGGGAGTCCATTTCCACGCCGGTGATTCGGGGCCCGGCGCAGGAGACGGTACTGGGGAGTTGGCAGCGGCGGAGATCAGCAGGAGCGCCACCGTGAGAACAATCAGAACGGTGGAGGAAGCCATTGTTGAGAGATGAGTAAGCTCGGTGAGAAATATGGGGAAAATAAGAGAATATATAGAGAAGAGATTAAACTTAATCAAGATGAAGATCGAACGGCTCATAAAATATATAATTAATTTGATTTCTTAATTTGTTAAATTATATTGAGAGTTTGTGGACTTCGACTACTTCTAGTTTGTGCCATGCCATGATGCCACTAAGTACTATACAAGCTGTCAAAAAGAAGAAAGAAAATTAATTAATTAATTACAAAATCTTCCTATGTTCTTAATGGACGGCCATATTTTCTTCTCTCGAAATATAATTTAGGAACAGGAAAATTATATTATTATGCATTATTATTGTTTTTGTTCCTTGATTAAACTTTATCAAATGCTTTTTGTAGCCTTAAACTAGGTAAAGAATTTTACCCAAAAAACTATTTAGTTTGATTATCATTTAACAACTATTTAGATGTTAGCTTAGTTTGACATGTCATAAGTTTGTAATTCGATTTTTTTTTTATCTTTGTTATACTAAAGAAAACAAAAATTATTAGAATATCTTTTTCGACTACATGTAGAGGTGAAAGTGATCATACCAATAAAATTGTTGGATTTTCTTTTCTCTTTTTAATATTGTAATCTATAAAATTTTGTTACAATATATATTTTGAATTTTATAATTGAAATATTGTAGTTTTAAATCATGTATTAATTTTCCTTTTGCATACCAACATTTTCAATGATATTTCTACATTTTCTTCCATAAGTTCGATAGCAACATAAGGGATGAATTGTTATTATTTTTATTATATCATTAAGAAAAATCATGAAACATAAAGGACAAGCATACAAAATATCATTAGTGTCATAATAATAATAATATATATATATATATATACCGTTGGAATCAAATGAAGGTCGCTATTACTACTACATAAATTGGATTACTTGATGTTTTTTCAGTGTCAAGTAAAGGGTATATTTGACAATTATAAAATCGTCAACTATTCGAGTGTCAAGTATAGTGTGATAACTTATAAAATCGTCAACTATTTGAGTGTCAAGTATAGTGTGATAACTTGATTCCGAAAAAACGTTAAGTAATATGTTTCTTGATACAATTTTCGTGTCAAGTAAGATAATACACTTGACATTGGTGGTATGTCAAGTTTATTCGAGTATCAAGTATAGTGTGATACTCTTTGACGTTTTTTATGTGTCAAGTATATGTCTTTTTGTTTTCAAATTAAATGCTCAATCGATATTCTCATTTTCTACCTTGTATTACAACAATACAATTACATCAAATAAATAAACATTACACATTTAAGATCTATCAACTCAATATATTTACTAAAAATCCATATGTTCAACTATGAACACTCCTCACAAATTACAACAATATTTCTCTTTCACACGTACATGCACAAAATAAAATCTCAACTATTGCTTTTGTATACAAAATTCAACTTTCAACAAACACAAAAGTGAAAAATTGTTTAATAAATAACCTCTCAACAAAGTACATTATTTAATCTATACATTGAGCTTTGAAGTCTAAAGATCGAGAACTAAGGGTCAGGTAAGCCATGTTTAAGCAAGTCAACCTGCAAAAAAGAATAAAGGGCGATAACATCAAATTTCAAAAGATATAAATAAGTGTTAAAATACAACAACTTAATCCAACCTATGAAAAGTTCAATAATAATGGTTACAAAACGCAAATTCTAGCAACTATGTAATAATTTCAAAAGAGTTTCAAGGCCTTAATACCTATCAAAACATCCAAACATCGTTAACTTTGTTGGATAGTGGCTCCAATCCCTTGAAATCTTTGAATTGAACATCAAAAATTGAAAATAACTCAATTATTAGATCAATACTTCAATGGGTAACAAAGAACTATTAATACTAACCTCCAAACTTACCAAAATCTTGTCAAGATTGGTCTCAAACCTATTGGACAGCAACTCAACTCCTTCCAACACTTCAATCTAACATAAAAAAAGTGACAAGTATTACTAAGTTTATGTCAAAACTTATTGAGTGTTCAAAAATTTTCAAGTAAAACCACTAACACCAACCAAAATATTGTGGGCAACAATGGAACAAACCCAATATCAAACAACAAACAAGATATACCTCATATACTTAACGAAAATCTTACTGAAATCAATATCAACCTATTGGATAGCACATTAATGTTCTCTGAATCTTGAATCTAAACCCAAATCACAAAGAGCATCAATCAATTTCGGTAAAAAAAATTATGAGAAAATCTTACTGAAATCAATATCAACCTGTTAGACAATACATTAATGTTCTCCGAATCTTGAATCTAAAGCCAAATCACAAAGAGCATCAATCAATTTGGGTAGAAAAACTTATGGGTATTCAAAAATTTCCAAGAAACCCACTAAAGTAATCAAAACTCACCAAACTTACCAAAACCTTACCCAAAAATACAAGATTCCAGCAAGGTGGAGTATAGATCTGACGAGATAGAGTGAAGCCCACACTTGAATAAATCTGTTACAAAGCTAGACCTCAACGAAGACGTGGACGACCTCGATGACAACAAGAAGATTTGACTGGACCAACTTGACTGAAGTGATGGAAGCAGTTGGGGGCGTTCGGCTACAGATCTGGGTGGAGCTGAAGCGACGGAAACATTTGACTACAGATCTGGGCATGGTTGAAGCGATGGAAGCGGTTGGGGACGTTCGACTACAAATTTGGATGGGGCTGCAGACTCACGAACGACGTGCACAACTGGCGTGGCTAAGCAGATAGCGAGGAAGTTGAGTAGACGACAAAGAAGAGGGCTGACGTGGCTGAGCAGACGACAAAATGAAAAGCACAATAACAGCAGCACGTACGGAGGCAAGGGGAGAATGAAGGTTGACGATGGCTAGGGCGCACCCGAAGAAGAAAAAAAATTGGGGGGAAGGGGAAGATCAAGAGTGAGATGGTGAAGGAGGAGAGAAAGAGTTTTTGATTTGAGAGAGGGAAATGAAAATGGGAGAAGGCAATGTTATTTTATTTGAGATTTTTGGTAGAAGGGAAACCAAATTTGAGAGGGAAATGAAAATTAAAGTCTCTACACGATCGCTGAGTAAAATATAAAGTCTCTATACGATAGCTTAGCTCTGCTACACGATCGTTGAGTAAAACTAGACAATCGCTACCAAATGCTACACGATCGTTGAGCTCGGCTACATGATTGCTTAGTTCTGCTACACGATCGCTGAGTAACAAAATGCTATATAATTGCCTACCTAATGCTATACGATTGCCTACTTAATGCTACACGATCGCTGAGCTCGGCTATATGATCGCTTAGCTCTGCTAGACGATCGCTGAGTAACAAAATGCAATACGATTGTCTATCCAATGCTATACGATCGCATACCAAATGCTACATAATCGCTAAGCTCGGCTACATGATCGCTTAACTCTACTACACGACCGCTGAGTAACAAAATGTTATATGATCGCCTACCAAATGCTACACGATTGCTGAGCTCGGCTACACGATCGCTTAACTTGCTATACGATCGCTGAGTAACAAAATATTATACGATCGCCTATCCACTGCTATACGATCGCATACCAAATGTTACACGATCGTTGAGCTCGGCTACATGATTGCTGAGTAACAAAATGCTATATAATCACCTACCCAATGCTATATGATTGCCTACCAAATGCTACACGATTGCTAAGCTCTACACGATCGCTGAGTAACAAAATACTATATGATTGCCTACCCAATGCTATACGACCGCCTACCAAATGCTATACGATCGCCTACCAAATTGGAGGTCTATCAAATATCCGAAATATTTCGTCAATCTCCACTTTTTTAACCTTTTTATTTGACATGAAAAAAAAATGTCATGTAAGAGCTTCGTATACTTGACACATGAAACGTGTCAAGTAAGACCTTACATTACTTGACACGAAAATCGTGTCAAGTAAAGGTTCGCGTGAAAATATCCGAAATATTCCGTCAATCTCTGCTTTTTTAACCCTTTTACTTGACATTTTTTGTCCAAAATCATATTACTTGACGTTTTTTTTCCACAGAAACGTCAAGTAATTAAAAACTACAAGTGTCAAGTAATGTAGATTTTGTAGTAGTATATATATTAGTCTCTATAATAAATTTTTAAAAAATATCCATTAACATTCACATTCTAAACCATAGTTTTAAATCACATTTGTAAAAGAGACAACCTTTAAAAATACAAATCTTTATACCGTCTCTTGAAGAGAAAGCTATGCTGCAATAGAAAAACACATTGTCCCTTGAAGAAACGATATAATGTCGCATGGGTAGGTCACCTTAAGAATTGGTATATGTAATAAAAAAATATTTTAGATGGTTCATTATTATATATTTAATTATAAATTTAATAATTAAAACTTTAGTTTATTTTTAACAATGGTTTTGGTGGGTTTATTGTTAAGGATCTATTGGACATTTTTTATATTTAGAGACTTATATGTAATGACAAAGAAATTGAAGGTTTAAATATTAAACCTAGAATTAGACACAAACCATGAAAATTTAGAAACTAGACATATAATTTAACATTTTTTTTTTTTTTTTTAAATATACCATGGTTTAAATACTAAAATGCACAAAAGGTTGTGAACTAATTAGGTTTCCTTCTTAACCTATTTAACTTTTCTTTTCTTTTTTTCCTCATGGCTTCATTTTCATCCATGCCCTTTTTACTTAGAATGAGATAAACAAATCTATAGCTTCATTATTAAACAAAATAGAGCAAATTTGGAAAAAAGAAATAAGTATATAGATTTTGTGAACGCTGGAAACAATGATTTCATTCTTTCCCTTTAATATATAGAAAAATAATAAGGTCATATAATCTCAACCTATGAGAGAGAACCACATATAACAACCCATGTGTCGATGAATAACATCTAATAATCTTAAGAAAATCACCAACACCTATTTACACAAAAGGAAAGGGGAGAACGACATCGTTTCACCCTATTGCCTTAACATCTCCCTTCAAATGAGAAGATGAAAGAACCACCCCGAGTTTGGCACGAAGCTCGCAAAAACGGTGTTTAGATAAAGGCTTAGTTCACCCATTTGATAGCTAATCAGAAGAAGGAACATATCGAACATCAAGTTAGAATGGAACACATGATTGGTTGCAAGGGAGAGTGCACTAACATTGTCACACCAGATTAAGGGAGTCGAAGAATTCAACAGTTGAAGTTCCTTGAGAAGAGATGGAATCCACCTTATGTCAGCAGCAGTATGAGCACGTGCGCGATATTCCGACTCAGTGGTAGAATGAAGAACTACATGTTGCTTCTTGGAGCTCCAAGACACAAGAGAATGGCTAAAAAAGATACAATGAGCAGCGATGGATTTATGATCATCCACATTGCATGCCCAATCCGCATTGCTGTAGGCAACAAGGAGGGAGCTTGATTTCGAAATAAACAGCCCATGACTCACAGTACCTTGGAGATACCGTAACACCCTATTAACATCTTACCAATGAGCAGTGGTTGGACGTTGGAGAAACTGACTCAGCTTATTGATAATGAAGGAAATATTCCAACGAGTGTGCATGAGATATTGCAGGGCCTCAATGACATTGCGATAAGGAGTCAGATTGGACAACATTTCTCTTTCATGAAGAGACATAGACTTCCCTATCACAGCTAGAATGGGGCTGGGCTTGAGATGAGAAAGATCAACTCGATCAAAAACTTCCTGTATGTACTTGGACTAAGTCAGATATAAACCATCACGGGTACAATGAACCAGAACACCAAGGTAATAGCTCAAATCACCCATGTCTTTTAAAGAAAAAGTAGGGGGTAACCAAGATACAACGTAATCCACTTTGAAGAACTCCTTGTAATCAGAATATCATCGAGATATCAACACCAAGATAGTGAGACAAAAGGAGTTGAGGAAAATTAGAGAGTTATTTGCTCTCGAATTGCAAAACCCCAACAAAGAAGAGTGGATTTGAGCTTGTTAAACCATGCCTGTGGAGCCTACTTCAAGCTATATAGGGCCTTTTGAGTTTATACACATGTCAGGGTAATGCTCACTGATATAGCCATCCGGTTGCTTCATATACACAGGTTCATCAAGAGTGTTGTTAAGAAAAACATTGTTGATGTCTAACTGACGAATGAGCCAGTCTTTAGAGACAACAATAGTGAGAATGATACGGATGGTTGGAGCTTTGATCACGGGGCTGAAAGTCTCATGGAAGTCAACCCTGGAATTTGATGAAACCCCTTGGCCTACTAACTCGGCTTTATACCTCTAAAACATCCCATCAACATTGGTTTTAACCTTGAACACCCACTTACTGCCCACCAGATTCAAATGATGAGGGGGGAGCAACTAAGGTCCAAGTGTTGTTCTTTTAAGCGCTGACATTTCAGCATCCATGGCTTGCTTCCAAAGGGGAGAGTTCAACGTAGCAGTCACAATGTGAAGCTCAACATCACAGGGAACACTAGTACCAATATAATTCCACTGTATGGGTTTGAAAATACCATCCTTAGCCCGAGTTTGCATTGGGCATCAGGAAGCAATAGGGGTAGTAATAGGGAGAGACTCTTCAGCAATAGTTCCCACTAGAACACCTTCAACAGAAGTACCGTAAGTTGCATTAAAGTATTCATGTACCAAAGAACTGGACAAACCTTCAACCATAGGAGAGTCATCCATGAATGTCTGATCAGGAACAAAGGAGGCAGAGACAAAGGGTGAAGCACTAACCTTGAGAGATGTGGGTGTGGAAGAACGGGTGGGAAAACCAGAAGAAGAGGTGAGAAAAGGGAGGCAAGAGACAACGTCATCACTAGTAGACCTATTGGAAACAGATGTGAGGAAACCATCGCTAAAAGGAAAGTCTTCATATATTTACACATATCCATCTTCATATATTTAAATCATATTTAATTATAAATTCTCCTATTCCGTTTAATTCTGAAATTAAACACGTAATTATATCTCATATAATTACTAATTTCCTTAATTTTAATTTGAACATTTCAAATTAACTTATCATGCTACTCTAGAGCTAATCCATTTACGAGCTAGTAAGGGGACCTCACGTACCTACAGATCATGGGCTCCAACGATCCGAGATTAATTGGCTAAACTCATTAGACCAAATTAAACCCCATTCATTAACTAATGGGTCACTCCACTAAAGCCCATAGTTGCATTCCCACCACTGTAGATATATTATGTCCACATGATTTAACCATAATTAGTAAGTTGACCCTTCACAGGTTGTTCGTAATAACGGCTGGGTCAAATATCTGTTTTACCCCCAAGATTACTTCTTGTTCCTCAAATGAATCCTCTAATGAACAACTGGTTTGTGATCTAATCACTAAACCAAAACTCTCTCAGCTCAGTGAGAGGGTGGGGCCTCTTGTTCAAGACCTGGATTTAGTACTTGAGAGAACAACCTTTTTCCTATCCCTAAATCAGGTAGGCGTGAATTCCATCTTGCACCCTATGTCCCCAGCTATTTATTCAGTCTTACCCCTAAAATAGGAGGCTTATTGAGCCGACGCTGTTGATTCAACACTCACCTATGCAGTAAACAACGTTATAAAGTAAGAGTGACTTATTTCTTGGTTCAATCTTATGCAAACTCATTGCATAGGACGCCCCCACTCCTCATGTCATAACATGTACAAATTAGAATCACTTCATATGTAGCACTTTACAACTTTGTAACAACTACAGAGTAGGCCGCATCCAATAGTGTTATCAAAATAAGGTACCCAACCTTATTCATATACTTGATGCATTGCTTTATGATGTGGAAATGTGGATGAAATGCGTTGGTGAAATTGCGTTGAGCACTAAAGTTTCCTCAACGGAATCCAAGTGTAAACTCCACTGAGTTTCCTGGTAAGTCTAGGTCGAACTCAGGGACTTGTGAAAATAGGTTGCGGTGGTAATTTTTAGAAAACTTTGTGGTAACCGGTAAGTCAATTAATTGTTAGTTTGTTGTTGATTGCGTTAATGAAAAAATAAACAAATGCGGCAGATTTGAGAAAAATCAGTTGTGTGATAGATGCACTGAGTATGCAGATGAATGGATTGAGAAGGTCTTTAGCTAGCGTCATTTGGGAATGCGTTAGACTATGCGATCATGTTACAACCATACACAACAAGTCGTTTTCCAATGCAAATGCGATGCTCGTAAGTCTAGGATTCATGTGTTGAATGCGAAATTGTCCATAGAGCTTATTCCTAAGTTTCTACTCTTTTCCTATGCGATGATGTAAAATGCATAAAGGCAAGGTGACCGCATACAATCATATCCTATCTCTAGGATGCATGCGATGCGTTAATAGCAAATAGTGCTTATTCCTAAGCTCCTATCTTTTGATTATGCATTCTAATCTGACTCTCCCGAGCCTAGACTCTGACCTAACCTTCCCAAGCCTACATCTTGTCCTTAGACTACCCTCCCGAGTATCTCTAATGGACGAATGAAGCATACATAATACATGATAATCGCATAGAATGAAGATTTCCTAGTTGTGATAGCTAAATGCTTCTCAACCCATTCAACAGATTTAGCTACTCATGCATAAATAACAGAGAGTGAACAGATATAGAGAAGTAAATTCCATTTCGATAAATGAGTTGAGTACAAAATAACAATGGAAGATGAAGGTATAGAGAGCCTGGTAGCAATTCCTTACTGACCGAGGCTTTTACACTATCAATCTCGTTCAAAAGATATTCTTGCTTCCGCAGGCGTCGACCCTCTCTCTGTTCTTGAAGCTTCCGACGCTCTCCCAAGCTTATCGAAACGATCTATCGGTACAACCTTCTTCTCTCTTGTCTGCCTTAAAATAAAAGAAAAATCTAAGAACAAGGCTAAACTATGAACAGACTTGTGAACTCGTAGGATGGTGAACCTCTTTTCTGAAGGATGCCTTTGGTATTTATAGAACATCCAAGGTGAATGACTGATTCTCTCTCATGATTACATAGATGAGACAGCTTTAATTCCCTGACTGATGCGCCGAATATTTATCACCGAAAAGCTGAATGTACTTGTGATCGTTAGCGACTGTCAACTTAATCCGGATTCGATTGTCATCAGCTTTCTGTCCCATCGTGATTAATTATGCCCTTCACTTAGATGCGCCCACCATGTTGCACCGACCAAGTTACGACAATCCTTCTTGAGCAAATGTTTGTGAACACGATCACCGCAAAGCCTTGTGGTAATGCTGCGCTCGACCAATGATTTCCTATGATTGCAATTTCCGCTTTGCGTCAACGCATATTCTGCATAAAAATATAAAAATCAATTGTTCCTATGCGATGAACGCATGCAACCGAAAAATAATGAATTTGATGCTTTTTGGACGCAATTTAACATGTTTTATCAACGTAAGCCAGCATTTTTTAAGAACTTAGCACTATGATAACATGCATTTCTACCCGTTATCAATACTATAGATCATTTTTGGAACCTAATCCACTCTTATGTCTCCACATAAAGTTCAAGTACTCATATAATAGTCATGGGTTTTAGTTTATTGGATTTAAAATTTCCTGTATACAATTTATAAAATCAATAATAAGTTTATTGACTATAGAAAATGTTTATCATTTTACAAACTACGAGTTTTAGGACATAAAACCTAGTGGAAGGAAGGTGTAGTCAAGTAGTCGTTTGTGAAGTTTTTCCTTGAAGGGATCGAATCCCAATTGGAAGCATGTTATCATATTGCAATTTTGTTTTCGATTTTACATAAATAAAATACAGTATAAAAATGTTAACATAATGGATAAACAATCAAGATTAGTATGCATTTAAGAGAAGAGAAGAGGGAAGAGCTAAAACTTACCTTTGTAGATTCCCAAATACTTCACAATTCCCTCCGCATCATCTCCGGAACGTCTATTCAATGATCAAGGGACATCACCATAAGTGAAACCTTGTTATTCTTTAGGATCCCAAGAATGGGATGAGTGGTCCCCAAGACTTGGAAGAGGAAGAATGAGTAGAGAAAAAAAGAGAGATTTTGAAAGAAGTAGGAGACTAGGATTCAAAATTCCCAATTCAACTATGTCACAAACATGGGCCATGAAGACTTATTTATAGAGAGGACCCCCTTCTACTAGTCTTTCCTATTCCTACTTTAGTTCTAGTTTCATTAAATAACTTTTGTTTAATTAATTAGTTCAATAATTAAATAACAATATATATTGAATCCAGTTTAATATAAAACTAATTAACAAATAAATAAACATCACATGTTTATTTATCTCTACATCTAAAAAATTACTTAATTAATTAACTAACCATTAATTAATTAATTAAACGACTATATTAAATCATCTTTAATATAGAACTAACCAACATATAATTATCACATATATATATATATACATCTCTTTAATATTTGAATCTTCTTTAAATATTTTTCTCTCTTAATTATAGATCACATCTATAATTAACCATATTATATTCATCTCATTAATATGCAATTTGATTTGAACAATTCAAACCATTCCTCTTATATATCCTTTAGTGAGCTAACAAGAGGATCTCATGGACCTATAGATTAAAAGCTTCAATGATATAAGATTAAGTAATTATACTCTTTAATTAAATTAATCAATTTTCATTCACCACTGGTCACTCCACTAAAGACCGATAGCTGCACTCTTCACACTGTACATTTATTTCTGTGTCCACGAATATAACCAATCAACAGTGAGTCGACCATTCTTAAATTGCTCATAACTATAGCTGGGTAAAAATACCGTGTTACCCTTGTAGTTACATCCAACTTCTTAAAATACCACTGATCCCCCTAATGAACAAATAGTTTATAGTCCAACTATAAACTAACACCTCTCAGGCCAGTGAGAGGTTGAGGCCTCTGTTGAGGTTGATGCCCTAAATCTTGTAGGGTTCTGTAGTTTGTAAGCACATGTATGAACAAACATTTGTGATGTAATAATATGAGATATTTTATTCACTACTATCTATGAAATATGAGATATTTTAGTTGCATTAACCACAAACCAATAAACTAAGATCCCTTATTATCGTTGTAACTTAAACATGTATGTGGAGACATACAAATGGACCATGCCTTAAGTGATAATCTAAATGGTCTATAGTATATCGATAAAGGAGGGAAATCTTATCTTGATGACACTATGGATACGACCCGCTTTGTAGATGTTACAAGTGTCGTAAAGTGCTACAAATGGTTTGGTCCTGATCACTCATGTGGAGTCATGTGAACGGGGGTATCCTATACAAAGGAGTTTGTATAAGACCGGACCACAAAATGTTTAGTCTTGTTATATAATGTCATTCATGATAGAGACTTTCATTTCACTGGGATAACCATAGGTAACATGACCTTAATCTTGAGTGAGTTGGGAACTACTGTTTATGAGGGCGATCCGTTGATTTGTATGGGTGCGAGTGGCCAGATCGCCGACTCAAACCTACCACTTTGAGGATTCGTCTGACTGGGGAGCTGGGAACTAAGCTATAGAAGATGGAATTCACTTCTTCACTGAAGCAGGGGTAAGTAGATAAATTACTCCCTTAAAGGTTGATTTTAGGGCTTAAACAATGTGATGCCACACCTTCTCATGGCCCGAGAAGAGTTCAATCATAATGGGACTATTATGTATTTGGTTCATTAGAGGAATCAGTGGCACTTAAGGAGTTAGATGTAACTATAGGGGCAAAATGGTAAATTGGCCCAGTTGTACTTACGAGTGATTTGTGAAGGGTCACCTTACTGTTGATTGGTTATATCCAATAGACACAGAAATATATCTGTAGTGCGAAGAGTGCAGCTGTCGGTGTTTAGTGGAATGCCCGACAGTTAATGGATGGTGGATATCGTGATTAAAGAGTTCAGTCAGTTATTCACGTACCGTTGGAGCTTCAAGCTATAGGTCTATAAGGTCTCCTTGGTAGCTTAATGGATTAATGTTGAGAATAAGTTTTTGGATTATTTTGAAGTGTTCAAATTAACAATAGGAAATTTGATTATATATGATGTAATTAAATTAATTAAATTATATGTGATATAATTGATTTTATGTATTTGATACATTGAATGGAGGAATTAATATAAATATGATTTATATTAAATGTCACAAAGGAGAAAACGAACTATGGTTTAAATATTACATATGATGTGATATTAAAACTATAGATTATAAATATAATATGATAAATTAGTTATTATATTTATTTATAATAAAACAATTATGAGATAATTGTGGTTGGTTATTTTTCTCCATTAACAGATTGAGTGGGAGATTTTTATCAGTTTTAATAACTAATGAATAAAAGGAAAAACCCTTTCATTTTTTGAGAATCACAACACATTTGATCGGGTAAAAAGAAAATAGCTATACGATAGATGTTGAGAGAGTGAACAATCAAGCATTGAGGCATCAAGTTTGTTAGATGATAGTTCCTCATTACCCAACAGTAAAGTACCAAGTCTATACGATAGACTTTCTCATTCTTCCACTTACTCGATTGTATAGTTCCTCTTTCCCTCTACCAAATCCATATAGAGCCCACACCTCTTGAATTTTCACACTGAGAATACCAAGGTAGCCTCTTGGTGGTGTCGAGTTTGCTGTTTGAGGGTCGAGGATCGAGTCTTACTCGATTGTGTTTGAGGATCTGATAGTTCGTGTTTTTCACTGGTTGTTCATTGCATTTATGCACTTGATCGAGTTTTCTTTGATGCTTGACTGGTGTTGATCGAGGGAATACTCGAAGAAGAGTTCTTCATGTTATGATTGGTGTCCTAATTCTCCTGGAGTCTCGTTGTTTTGTAAAGATACACATTGTTCAATGAATAAAATAAGTGTTATTTAATTCTGGCATTAACTCATATCCAATAAACAAAGCTCCTATGTTATCTTATGTGAACTTAAGCATGTATATGTGATATACAAGTGGATCATGTCTTAAGTGATAACCTAAATAGGCCTGTAGTATAAGGATTAAGGTGAGATACCTGATCCTGGTGACACTACGGATACAACCTGCTTTGTAGATATTCGCAAGTGCTGTAAACTACTACAGATGGTAGATTCTGACTATTCATGTGGAGATGTGAAGCGGGGGTATCCTATACAAAAAGTTTGTATAAGACCTGGACTACGAGATGACTAGACCTTGTATATAAGGCCGTTGATACTAGAGACTTACATCTTACCTAAACGACCATAGGTGACACGACCTTAATCCTGAGTGTTTTGGGAACTCCTGCCTTTGAGGGCGATTCTTTGATTAGTATGGGTGAGAGTGGCCAGATTGCCAACTCAACAGGCCTTGGGACTTGTCTGATCTGGGAGCTGGGAACTCAATCCACAAGATGAAATTCACTCTTTTCCCGAAGCAAAGATAAGTAGAGAGATTGCTCCCTTAAGGGCTAATTCTGGGGTTGAACATAACTGCCACTGCTTCTCTTTGGAAGAGAAGACTCAGTCATAGTAGGACTATGATTTATGTTCATTAGAGGGATCAGTGGTACTTAAGGAGACAGATGTAACTACAGGGGCATAACAGTTATTGGCCTAGCTGTACTTACGAGAGATCTGTGAAGGGTTGTCACATTGCTGATTGGTTAAGATGGACACATAATATATTTGTGGTAAGGAGAGTTCAGCTGTCAGTCTTTAGTTGAGTGCATGGCAATTAACCGATGGTGGATCCCATGACTAAAGAGTTTAGTCAGTTATTCACGTACCGTTGGAGCTTCGGAGCTATAGGTCCATGAGGTCCCCTTGGTCGCTTGGATTCTGTTGAGGATTAGTTCTTGGTGTTGATTTGAAATGTTCAAATTGACAAGAGGTATTTTGATTATATATGATATAATCAGTTTGATATATGAGATACATCTAGTGGAGGATTGATGTAAATGAGATTTACATTAAGTACCATAGAATAGAAAAAGAACAATGGTTTATATGTTTCATGATATAGGTTATAAATATAGTATGATAAGTTTTTTATCATTTATGTTTATAATAATATTAATTATTAGATAATTAATTCTTTTTCTTTTAAATAGCCAAAGTAGTGGGTTGTTATTGAATCATGGTAACAGGCTCAACTCAACACCGTCGAGGTTTTCTGGAGGTCGTTCGTGGTGTTGTGGAGGCCGTTCGTGTTTCAGAGGAGTTTGTGACCGAGGAGATCATTGAGAACGAGCGCGAAGTGTTCGTGCGGTGTTGCGGTCGTGTAGATCGAGCGTTCGAGGCTGTTGTTGTTCGAGCGTTCTTACGCATCGGAGTGTAGAGACGCTACTGCATTGTTTGTATAGTTTTCCCTCTGTACATTTGTTATTCATGTTGTAATTTCTGGAATTATTTGTATAACCGCTTGTTTAGAAGTCGACTGTTAATATATGTTCATTCATGGTTGTAATTTGGAATAGTCTTGTTCCACTGCTCATGGAAATCTCAGTTCCGATTTTCTTCAATTGGTATCAGAGCCAGGTTATCTGATATTCCAAATTAAGGATATGAATTGAACGCATTTTTCAGTCGCAGTGGGTTTCTGCATTTATGGTTAATCGTTTTCTGCATTTATGGATGATTTGATGAACGTTTCGGGTTTAAATTGCCTTTTTGTTGAAGCTTTTGGTATTACAAAGTGTTAATTGTAAGGGCCCCTGTGTTTCTGGGTGAAATTAACTTTGTAATCGAGTCTGTAATTCGAAAAGTTCGAGTTCGTCGAGTCATTCGTGATGAAGCTTCGGCGCATGGTGATGCAGTTCTTAATGAAGAAGAAGTCCAAGCGTTGGTCGGATCGTGTAGCCTCAGGTAAACGATCATTGGGATTTAACTAAGCGATCGTTTAGATATTTGTTTTCTGAATGATCGTGTAGTATTTTCTAATCGATTGTTTAGCATTGTTTACCATATCGGATGGCGTTGGTTGCGTGATCGCGTAGGCGCTGGAGGTAAACGATTGTAGTGGGAGCATGCGATGCTCATCATTTAGTAGAAGGCGCGCGCTAGACGATCGCGTAGTTACAAGCTTCATCGCTTAGTTACTACCTATGTGGTCGTGCGTATGCGACATGGAGACGCTAGCTAAGCGATCACTTAGGCGATGGTGCTTCGTGGCATCGTAGTCGCTTAGACGATCACGGAAGGCGGGCACTGTGCAGAGCACGCTAAGCGATCGTGTACTTTAGGCTTCATCGCTTAGTAAAGGTACACAATCGTGCAGTAATAACTAAACGATAGTTTGGATTTTCTAGACGATCGTATAGTAAATGCTAAACGATCATTTAACTCTGGAGCACTGGTAAGCGATAGAACGAAGTGTTTGTTTTATCGTGTAAACGATCGTGGGGTGCTTAGTACACGATGGATAGTTGGAGAAGCGATGCTTTGCCGGGCGGTTCAAGACCCAACAAGAGACTCCCTGTCTTTGTAATAGTTAGCTTTCCTTTTTGTGTTTTAAGGCAATTTCACCTTGTTCATCAACTTTTATTGCTTATACATGTGATGTATGGTACTTATATGTCAAAGTGTTTGTCATATAGTTAAAAATCCACCTTAGGTTGTGCAATTACTCATGCATCATGTATTATAAATGTTATAATATTGCATGAAGAAATTACTTGAAAGTATGCGCATGCATCATGAAATATAAGAGTTATATTTTGCATGCATTGAGAATTATCATGCATCATCCTTTTATTATAACTGTCATAGTCTAAGGGTGAATGGAAGCATGTCTTGTTTATTTCATTGTGGTTTTTGTATAAGTGTTATATAAAAGAAGTAGCAATGAATGGACAATGCATTGAGCATGACACTTAGGCTATTTATAAGCATTATGAATGCCTTGCATCTATTAGCTTAACATTATGGTTGTTTCCGTTTATAAGTGTTATAAAGGAAATTAAACCTAAAATCAATAATTTAGAGTTGCATGCGGACTTAGGGTGAACTCATGTTTTTTAAAAGGGTTTTAAAATTGGATTGAGACAGACCTAAGTTCAAGTGGTTCTAAATAGTTTAGTAACCTAGATTAATCTTTTAAAATCGGTTTAATAGGATTAAATTGGTTGAATAAAAGATTAATTTTTTTGTAAACCTATCTATAAGGGACTTTTTGTCTAAGATAGGTTATGGCTAGGCTGGGGTTCTTAAGTTGACGGAAACGTAACAGCCCTACCTGGGAACCTACCTGGAAAGGTGAATTAGATAGATTTTCAACAAGCAGGCAACGATTTGGTCAAAGATTCTGTTAAAGAGTTTAATGGATGATGCTTGAAAGTTGTTTAACTATCCAAGGTAAATGTTACTCTTGGGAAAACCTAAAAGTCACTTAGTTAAAATAAAAGTCACTTAGTTAAAATCCTTAGTCGTATTTTTTCTAAGTAAGCTAAACCCTAGGTTATAAATACTCAGTGGGAGGAGGAGGCATACCAGATATGTCTATGATTCCACTCACGTTTCTCCTTGTATGTTCACACCGTGAGATTCATGCTTGGTCTCGAGATGCCCATGATGCATCCCCCTTAGGATGGTGTTTGCATGAGTCAATATCAAGGTGGATGGAGAGAGTATTTATATTAAGTGGGTGAAGGGTGTGTGTCAACACGTCCTATGGTATCTGTCATTGGTTCACACCGTGAGATCATTCTGTATGCCTTCGTGTCACCCCGGAAGCGTCCCCCTTCGGATGGGTTTTGTGCAGTTGGTCAATATCAAGGTGAACTCTAGAAATGGATAGGGTCACTTTAGGTTTTGCCCCAATCGAAAATTTTCCCTTCGGATTAGCCTTTTGGGACGGACCTCTAGGGCTTAAAATGGCGGGTCACACTTAGGAGATTGTTAAGTAAGTTAATGATCTCTTGGCCAAATCAATGATGGCTTGTCGTTATAGGAACAAGAAGTTGTTCTAGTATTAATGACTACTTGAAACTTCTCAATTCAGAGGAGGGAATAACTGACCTCCCTTCGGCAGCTTTTGTCTTAACCTTTGAAGCGTCATTGCGAAACTAGATGTCACACGGGGTTCATGTTAGTTTTGCTAAAACCTTATTGGATGTTGTTTTTGTTTTACAACGGGTATTTGCTTAAAACCTAACGTAGGTCAATGTGTTTTTCTTTTCAGCAACTCATTAGTATTTCCGTTTAAAGCATTGAAAATTGACCGATTATTTACAGTGGGAAGAATCATGTGAAACGAATTTTGTGGCAAACGACCTCCATCCCACTTCTCTCCAAAAGAGGAGACAATACAGTAAATATGATTTATTGGTCTTGGAGACATGTCTGGTAGAGAATGATGATTCTGCCTAGATCCTCGATTAAGGTGCTACCAATCATGTCAGTTCCACGTACCAAGGATTCAGTTCCTGGCAAACGTTCACAGGGAGAACTGACTCTTCGAGTCGGTGCTAGTGAGGTTGTTTTAGCTGTTACTGTAGGTAGGCTGAAATTATTTGTTGACAAGAAACGTTATCTGTTACTGGATAATGTTTTTGTAGTTCCTCATATTGAGAGGAACTTAATCTTAGTTTCTTGTTTCATTGAGCAAGGCTATACCGTCTTCTTTTCTGAGAATAAAGGGTTTATTTTCAAGAAAGGAATGGAGATATGTTATGTTTCAATGGAAAATAACTTATATGTACTAAGTTCGTTAGTCATAAAAACCTTGTTTAACACCGAAATGTTCAGTACGACAACAACAGCTAAAAGACCAAAGGTTTCTCCAAAAGAAAATGGCCATATTTGGCATCTAAGGTTAGGTCACATCAACCTCAATAGGATTGAGAAGTTGATGAAAAGTGACTTCTAAAGAGTTCAGAAGAAAAATCCTTGTCGGTATGTGAATTATGCCTCAAAGGCAAGATGACCAAATGACCTTTTACTGGAAAAGGTTACAGAGCCAAGGAAGCCTTAGAGCTTGTACATTCAGACCTTTGTGGTCCGATGAATGTTAGAGATCGAGGTGGGTATGAATATTTCATCTCTTTCATAGATGATTATTCAAGGTTTGGGTATCTCTTCCTAATGCAACGTAAGTATAAAGCCCTTGACAAGTTCAAGGATTATAAGGATGAAGTTGAAAACTTGTTAAGTAAGAAGATAAAAACACTATGATCTGATCGTGGTGGAGAGTATATGGATACTTGAGATTGCATCCTAACTCTCGGCCCCTGGTACACCTCAGCAAAATGGTATATCTGAAAGAAAAACATAACCTTGTTGGACATGGTTCGGTCTATAATGAGTTATGCTCATCTTCTAGACTTGTTTTGGGGTTATGCAGAGCATACTGCATGTTATATCCTGAACAACGTTCCCTCAAAAGTGTTTCTGAAACACCTTTGGAGTTATGGAGAGGTCATAAAGGTAGTTTACGCCACTTCACGATTTTGGGCTATCCGGTACATGTGCTAGTGACTAACCCAAAGAAGTTGGAACCATGTTCAAAGGTTTGCCTTTTTGTAGGCTACCCCAAGGAAACGTGAGGAGGATACTTCTATGATCCAAGTAAGAACAAAGTGTTTGTTTCCACTAATGCTATCTTTTTGGAAGAAGATCACATGAGGGATCATAAGCCATGAAGTAAGCTCGTTTTATGTGAGATCTCAAGTGAAACTGAGACTGCTGAGGGTTCAACAAGATTTGTTGAACAGGCCGACAGACCAACAAGAGTTGTTGAAGTTAGAACATCTAGTCAACCAGCTCAAGAGTTGAGACTGCCTCGATGTAATGGGAGGGTTATGAACCCACTGGATCGCTACATGGGTTTGACTGAAGCCTTAAACGTCATTACAAATGATGGGGTCGAGGATCCGTTGTCTTTTTAGAAAGTAATGGAGGATGTTGACAAAGATGAATGGGTCAAGACGATCCTCAAGTATCTTCGAAGAACGAGGGTCTACATGCTTATGTATGGACCTAAGGATCTGATCCTTACAGAATACAACGTTGTTAATCCCTTTACAAAGGCCCTCTCGGCTAAAGTGTTTGAGGGTCACCTAGAGAGTCTAGGTTTGCGGGACAGCGGCATCTTGTCTAAAGCAAGTGGGAGATGATACTGGGGTATGCCCTAGTTTATTGTATATTGTGCATTGTTATATTGTATTGTACATTAGTCTCCCGAGTCATTAGGACAAGTGGGAGATTGTTAGGATTGGTGTCCTAATTCTCCCTGAGTCTCGTTGTTTTGCAAAGATATGTATTGTTCAATGAATAAAATAAGTGTTATTTAATTTTGGCATTTACTCAATCTAATAAACAAAGCTCCTTGGTTATCTTATGTGAACTTAAGCATGTATATGTAATATACAAGTGGATCATGCCTGAATTGATAACCTAAATAGGTCTGTAGTATAAGGATTAAGGTGGGATACCTGGTCCTGGTGACACTACGGATACAGCTCGCTTTGTAGAGGTTACCAAGTGTTGTAAACTACTACAGATGGTAGATCCTGACCATTCATGTGGAGACGTGAAGCGGGGGTGTCCCATATAAAGAGTTTGTATAAGACCTGGACCACGAGATGACTAGACTTTGTATATAATGCCATTGATATTAGAGACTTACATCTCACCTAAACGACAATAAGTGACACGACCTCAATCCTGAGTGTTTTGGGAACTCCTACCTTTGAGGGCGATCCTTTGATTAGTATGGGTGAGAGTGGCCAGATTGCCAACTCAACATGCCTTGGGACTTGTCTGATCTGGGAGCTGGGAACTCAATCCATAAGATGAAATTCACTCTTTTCCCGAAGCAGAGATAAGTAGAGAGATTGCTCCCTTAAGGGCTGATTCTGGGGCTTAAACATAGTTGCCACTGCTTCTCTTTGGAAGAGAAGACTCAGTCATAGTAGGACTATGATTTATGTTCATTAGAGGGATCAGTGGTACTTAAGGAGACAGATGTAACTACAGGGGCATAACAGTTATTGGCCTAGCTGTACTTACGAGCGATCTGTGAAGGGTTGTCGCACTGCTGATTTGTTAAGATGGATACATAATATATCTGTAGTAAGGAGAGTTCGGTCTTTAGTGGAGTGCCTAGTAGCTGTCTCTTATACACATCTAGATGTGTATAAGAGACAGTGACAAGAGAATTCAGCTGTCAGTCTTTAGTGGAGTGCCTAGTAGTTAACGGATGGTCGATCCCGTGACTAAAGAATTTAGTCAGTTGTTCAAGTACCGTTGGGGCTTCGGAGCTACAGGTCCATGAGGTCCCCTTGGTAGCTTGGATTCTGTTGAGGATCAGTTCTTGGTGTTGATTTGAAATGTTCAAATTGATAAGAGGTATTTTGATTATATATGATATAATCAGTTTGATATATAAGATACATCTAGTGGAGAATTGATGTAAATGATATTTACATTAAGTACCATGGAATAGAAAAAGAACTATGGTTTATATGTTTCATGAGATGAAATATTAAAACTATAGGTTATAAATATAGTATGATAAACTGGTTATCATTTATGTTTATAATAATATTAATTATTAGATAATTAATTTTTTTTTTTTAAATAACCAAAGTAGTGGGTGGTTATTGGATCATGGTAACCGTGAGTTTAAAAGGAAGGTGGTTTCCTATTTTCAAAAAGAGGTTTTTACAAACATTTAACTTAAAAGCATGTTGTAATTTACTCGATGATGCATAACTGTTGTTGTTTATTTGAAAATGCTTTGTACTTTCACAATGGGTTTGGAATGATCTGCTTCCGTTCAACGGTTCTCTTGTTTAAGAATTTCTTCAATTGGTATTAGAGTCAAGTTGTTTTGATATTCAAAATTCCATTGATGTATTCAACATCATTTACAGTCTTGGTGGGTTTTAAGCATATCTACAATGCATTTTAGTGTTAGATGTAGTTATGGATGTGAATTAATGGATGTTGTGGATGATTGCCTCTGTTTACTAATTTCTTTTACATTTCAAAGTTAATTTGTAAAGGCCCTGTGTTTTTGGGTATAATGACTTTGCTATTGATTCTGTATTCAAAATTTTTGAGTCTGTAAGAGTCGTTCGTGATGAAGCTTCAACGCATGGAGATGTAGTTCATATCGAGGAAGAAGACCAAGGGTTGGTCAGATCGTGTAGCCTAGGCTAAAGTATCGTTTAGATTTGGCTAGGCGATCATGTAAAAAAGTTCTACTCGACCGTGTAGCATTTGCTAAACGATCGTATGACTGATGCCACGGGATCGAGTAAAGAGTTTACTCAATCGTGTAAACGATGGGGTAAACGATCGCTGAGTATGGGATACTCATTGCATGGTAGGCACACGCACTAAACGATCGAGTAAGCCAGTATGCTCATCGCATAGTCACTGGCTACTCGATCACTCGGTATGTGATACTCAATGCTTGCTTCTCGATCGTTTAGACGATCATATTCATCGCATGACTGTCTTCTACTCGATCGTTTAGGCATGTGTTATACTTGGTGTGTTGCACGATCAAGTGGCCTTCATGCTTCATCGCATAGTCAAAGGCACTCGATCTGTGCTACACGATCGTGGTTACTCGACCAACGTTACTCAGTGATCACAAGGAAAAGCTACACAATTAGAGGAACGAGGCTTCGTCTGGGCGGTTCAAGACCGGTTTGCCGGTTTGAACTGGTTGACTCGATGGTTTATATAATAGATAGTTATTTTTTCTTTCCAGTTTTTGAGGCACATCATCCTGGTCCATTAATTTGATTTTTAATGTACATGTGATGTATATTTAATTATATGTCATAAAGTATGCCATATAGTTTTTAAATCCCACCATAGGCTATGCATTTATTCATGCATCATTTTTATATTATAAGAGTTATAATATAGTAGCTAGCATGATTAAATTACATTAAAGCATGCTCATGTATCATATAATATAAGAGTTATAATATATGCATGCATCATCTTTATATTATAAGTATTATAGTATAAGGGTGTATGAAAGCATGTATGCTTAGTTCATTACAATTTATATAAGAGTTATACATAATAATGAATGAACAATGCGTGAGGCATGACACGTAGGTTAATTTACAAAAGTTCTATATACCTAGTCTAGCTTAGCAATGTGGATGGTTTTAGTTGTTTCTTTTTATAAGTGTTATAATAGAAATTAGAACTAAAATCAATAAGAAAGACATGCATGCAAACTTAGGTTATAATCATGTTTTAAAAGAGTTTTAAAATTTGATTAAGATAGACCTAAGACCACGGTTCTAATGAGATTAGAAACGTAAGTTTAATCTTTTAATCAGTTTAATAGGATTAAATTGACTAATAAAAGATTAAAAATGTACCAAATCTATCTCTAAGGGACCTTTTGTCTAAGGTGGGTTCTGTCTAGGCTGGGGTATTTAAGTTGACGGAAATGGAATACCTCTATCTGGGAACCTACCTAGAAAGGTGAATTAGATAGATTTGCTACATACATGAAAATTTGATGATAGTCGGTTAAAGTGTTTAATAAGACTTGATTCAAACTTGTTTAATTATCAAAATCAAGAGTTGTTTTTTAGCAAATTTAAACTCACACTTAGATAAAATCAGTAGCCAAATTGTCTAAGTTAATGAAACCCTAGGTAGAACATTCAGTGGGAGGTACTTGGGGTATATGATACTTCACTTAAACCTCTACACGTTTCTCCCTAAATTTCACACCGTGAGATCTATTCTCGACGTTGAGGCACCCTAGGAGTGTCCCCCTAAAGGACTGTGTTTGGGTAGGTCAATACCAAGGGGAATGGAGAGAATGTTCATAGTAAGTGGGAGCGGGACATGTGACAACATATCCCCTAGTCTCTCTCATTAGGTTGGATAATGTTTTCGTGCATCGCCACAAGACACCTGGGAGTGTCTCCCAAAAGGATAGCTGTATTTGCACAAATCTTTATCTGATCTCCTGAAAAGGATAAGGTTGCTTTAGTCTCTTGTCGTAATCTGCTCTTTCCCTATGGTAAGCGCATTAGGGTGGGAGTCTAGGGCCTAAAATGAGGGGTTAGACTTATGTGGAATTATTAAGGTTGTTAACAAATTCTCGACCGAAAAATGGTGACTATTAGAGTCAGTTACAAGAGTTTTTTTCTGTCTAATGGTTGAGAATGTCTCATCCCAGTGAAGGGACACTTGATCACCCCAATGGTGACTTTTGTCCTGCCCCACTGGGGCATCATTGCAAAATAGATGTCTTTTCACTTAGGGTACATTAGAATTATTTTGCTAAAACCTAAAATTGGTGTTAAAAGTGGTAATGCAAATAGACTTATTAAGTTTTTTCATGTTTTCAGCAACTTTAAACATGAGAACCACCACTTTAGCTCTATTAGCCACCGACAAGCTGACTGGTGATAACTACGCTAGTTGGAAAAACATGATAAACACCATACTAATCATCGATGACCTCCGATTTATCCTTATGGAGGAGTGTCCTCCTATTCCACCTCATAACATCGCTCGAAATGTTCAAGAGGATTATGAGAGATGGACACGGGTGAACGAGAAGGCCCGAGCGTACATCTTGGTCAGCTGAACAATGTCTAGGCCAAGAAGCATGGGTCCATGGTCACTGCACGTGAGATCATGGTGTCCTTGAAGGGAATGTTCGGACAACCATTCGGGCAGCTCAAGCGCGAAGCTCTAAAGTTCATATTCAACTCAAAGATGGAGAAGGGTACATCTATTCGGGAACATGTTCTAAACATGATGGTCTACTTTAATGTAGCGGAGATGAACGGGGTGCATCGATGAAGGTAGCTAGATTAGCTTTATTCTGCATACGTTGCTAGAAAGCTTCCTACACTTTGTAAGCAACGCTGTTATGAACAAGGTTGATTACACCCTTACAACTCTCATCAATGAGTTGCAGACATTCCAATCCTTGCTGAAAAGTAAGGAGAAGAAGGCTGGTAAGACAAATGTTGCTTCATCATCTAAGAAGTTCCATCAGAGTTCGACCTTAGGAACTAAATCTGCACCTTCTACTTCCAATACTAATAAGTGGAAGAAGAAGAATGGTAGTATGAGGAAGGGGAAGGCACTGGCTAACCCACAACCTGCCACTCAGCGGGGTAGGCGACCAGCACCGGTTGAAAAAGGAAAATGTTTCTACTGCAACCAAAATGGACACTAAAAGTGGAACGGCCCACGCTTGTTAAAGGAAAGGAAGAAGACTAAAGCCAAGGTCAAACAAGGTAAATGTGATTGGAAACTTATTTAGTGGAGGATGATGATTCTGACTGGATTATAGACTATGGGCCACTAACCATGTTTGTTCTTCTTGTTAGGGGATTAGATCTTGGCGACAGTTTCAGGTTGGTGAGATGACGATACGAGTAGGCACCAGGCACGTCGCCTTAGTTGTGGCATTGGGAGGCCTTAAGTTGACTTTACATAATAGATTTATCATTTTGAATGATGTATATATTGTTCCCGAGTTAAAGAGGAACTTGATTTCTGTAAAGTGCTTACTTTAATGTAAATATACTCTCAACTTTTTGGTAAATAAAGTGTTTATTCTGAAAGATGGTATTGAGATATGTTTAGCTAAATTTGAAAACAATTTGTATGTGCTAAAACAGTTTAGCAACAAATTTCCTCCATAACATAATGATGTTTAAAACTGTCGTAACTCAAAATAAACGACTTAAAGTTTCTCTTAAAGAAAATGCCCAGCTTTGGCACCATCGATTAGGACACATCAATCTCAATAGGATTGAGAGGTTAGTGAAGAATGGACTTCACAAGTTTGAGGAAAAGTCTTTACCTATGTGCGAATCATGCCTTGAAGGCAAGATGACTAAAAGACCTTTTACTGGAAAAGGTTATCGAGCCAAAGAGCCTCTAGAGTTAGTGCATTCAGACCATTGTGGTCTGATGAATGTGCGAGTCAGGGGAGGCTACGAGTATTTCATCACTTTTACTGATGATTATTCGAGGTATGGGTATGTTTATTTGATGCAACATAAGTCAAAATCATTTGAAAAGTTCGACTTTTTGAAAAACATTTCAACCATGAATGGATACACCATGACGACCTCTTTAGAAGTTCTCCACTTCTTTATTTGGTACCTGAGGATTCTACCAACTATGGCTAAACCAAGGTCTGACATCACTCTGATATCACTTGTTAGGGATAGCGGACCTTGAACATAAACCCTCATGACTTTCCTCATGACTTTACTTTTGGTTTCACATAGAATATCTTATACCAATTGGAGATAGTTTTCCTCCCTCATATAACCATGATCATCATTTTATCTAGCCAATTCTAAGAGACTCTGATTACATTCCCAACACCAACATATATGCATAATAAACTATCACTATTACAAAAACAGTATTACTTGATGTTTTTTCACAGTCAAGTATCAATAAAAAGGTCAAGTAATCTCGTGTCAAGAATAAGAGAATTTTTTTGACTAGCTAGAAGCATCAAGCTGAAATTTACTTGATATATTATAACTGTCTTGTATATGAGATTTGTTGACTTATTCAAAGTGTCAAGTATCTAAGTTCTTGACATTTATTATGAATCAAAATTTTCATAATTTGATAGTTTTCAGTGTCAAATGCAATTTCTTGATACCCAAAAACTGACAACTTAATTAATACTTGATACGTTTTACTTGTCATGTTTGTTTGTTTTTTTCTTTTTCGTTAAAAAAGGAAATTATACTATTAGAAATTACCTATATAATTGCTCCTGTTATGATGTCAAACAATCACATTGATATATATAAGACAAACAATATTCATCAGCCAAATAAACAACACACATATTTTCAATCTTCTCAACCATATAAACAAATAATATATATTCACAATTTTATGTCTACAACGTTATTAAATTTTATTTATGTGAATAATTCCAAAATTACAATTCTATATTAACACTTTCAATATTACAATACTAATAATCTCATGAATAATTCAAAAGTTACAAACCATCTCTTCCAACAAGTGAATAAAACTCATTTGGACACCATATACTTAATAACAAAAAATGATTTATGATCCTTATCTTAATACACAAAGCATATGTAATAATAAGAAAGAAAGATTACACCCTCCTTTAAGCACCACAACACTCTTAGGTAACTCAAAAGTCAAAGCTTCATCTGATGTTATCCTCAACTCATTGAAATTTACAAACAAAAAGTGAAGAATATTAAAACCAAGACCTTTTAAGTTCAAAAAATTCCTCCAAAAAAATATAGATCAACTTGTTGAAGAATAGCTCTGCATTTACAGGCAATAATTGAAATACAAAATGGAACCAATGGATTATGTTACAAAAAAATTGTACTTTAACAGAAAACAATCAATCAGTTCATCAACCAAGACAAAACTTGTAGATTTGAAACTATTACGACGTGGGTAACTCAAAACTAAAGAGAAAATAATAAGTGTACAGTTTGTAATAAGAAAAAGAGATTGGCTATAAAAATTTGCACCAAACAATAACAAAAATATAGCACACTGCAAAAAATTCTCATTATGAAATTGTAGATACTAGAGAGCATATATGGAGTTGTAAAACCTATCATCAATATCTAAAGAAATAAGAAATCCAGAGGCAGAGACAAAAAGTTCAACAATAGCGTGTGAAATGAGAAAGTGTTGAACTAGGTACTAAATTTAGAACTGCTTAAAGAAAATTAAAAGACAGAGAGAGTTGAGGCTCATACCCAGGCCTTCACTGCAGCCTACAAACAGTGTAAAACATACTATGTATGAATCATTAATATATACCAACTTATAAATAGATTTCATTAAATCGTAATATATGCTTATAATTGTACATTAAATATGCTTCACAACTTATAATCATTAATATATGCTTCACAAGATCAACATTAATATATGTTTTGGTTACTTGTAGAGCTTAGATCTTAAAGCTGAAGTGAAGCTTAGATATTATATCCATTTACTTGTGTGTACACCATCGGATGATTGTTAAATGACACATCTTCAAGATCAAAGATTTTTTTTTTTTCATCTCTTTTTTGTAAGATGACATATTTGGTTTGAATTACCTACTGAGTTTTGGAGCTGCACTCTATGTAAACAGTAGCTCCAAATGATTTCTTCAGTTCTTCACCCTGTCAAATAAGGCCATCAAGAACTTTCTCCCCAACTGATACATGAATTTGAGAACAATTACTAGATGCGGTTCGTTTTAAAAGCAGTACCTGCGCTGCTGTGATCGGTATAGCACCAGGATGGCTAGTCAGAAATTGCTTGTCGTCACTTAAATCTGCAAACAAAGAACTAATTTATATATTGAATGACCCATCAATTTCTTCTATCAATTTTTCTCTTTTCTCCCTGATGTGTTTGAAGTTCAACATAATTCTCATTAACAAGTTTGGTTCCGACAAGAACAATCGGCATAGTTGGGGCATAATGCTGCAACTCGGGGATCCACTGTGAATTGAGAAATCAAATAAGAAGCTTGTTATTCTAATAGCAAGAAGCTATACTTGATTACTTAAACAAGAGCAGATGATAAACAACCTTCTAGGAGATATTTTCATATCTAGCTTTGCTGATTAGAGAAAAGGCCAACAGAAATACATCTGCACCTCCATAACATAAAGGTCTCAGCCTGTTGTAAACTTCCTGCCATGCATTTACCAAATAACCCCAAAAATGAAGGGCTTCATTTTCTTGCTTTAGACATGACTTCACTCATTTTACTTATTAACCAATCAACCTAAATTTTCATTAACTGAAGTTCATTTAAATCACCTCTGAACTCGAAACTTAAACTAATGGGTTACAATAAATTTAATTAGATCAGTACTTGTTCCTAAATCGTCAATGCCAAGTAAAACATAAGGGAAAAAAGTTAAAGTGTGAAGTTGTCGTTTGAAGAGGTATACGACGGGAGGTAAATGATAGTAGTCAAAAGGTAGACGACAACGCTAACAAGTAGACGATAGTGTCACGCAGTAAACAATAGCATTTAAGAGGAGGTAGACAATAGCGTCAAGTGATAGACGATAGCATTTAGAGGAGGTAAACGATAACGTCTAAAGGAGGTAAACGATAGCGTCAGGAGACAGACGATGTCGTGTAGACGATAACGTCAAGAGGTAGATGATAGTATTTGGAGGTAGACGATAGCGTCAAGCAATAGACAATGTCGTGTAGACGATAACGTCAATAGGTAGACAATAGTATTTAAACAAAGATAAATGACAGTTTTAGCTAGGTAGACGATAGTGCAGAGGGTACACGACAGTGGCATGCCAACCTTTCCTTTATATTTTCTTATGTATTGAAATGTACATAGGTGTTGTATTTATAAATATGGAATCCCTAATTTGGGAATGCAAGAATAACTCAACAAAAAAATGGTTAGACACTTGTTGTAACCATCCTCTTCTTTTGATAAATCCTATTCAAATAGTAAAATAGTAAGACTGTAAATTATGAAGCCTTGCACTGCTGACGGGGCTGCTGAGTGAATTTTTCTATGATGATGTGGTTGGGTGTGTTGGCATCCTTAACATTCCCCCTCTAACAAGAGGGTAGTTCTACTACACCGAGTTTGGATCGAAGGTGGAAGAACTGTGAGTGTGTTAAGGTCTTGGTGAGGCAGTCTGCGATTTGGTCAGAGGATGGGACATAACGAACATCAAGCTGACCACTGAGGACTTGATCACGAACGAAGTGAATGTCGATTTCAATGTACTTGGTCCACGCATGAAACACCGGATTGACGGCTAGAGCATCGGCGCTGAGGTTGTCACACCACAGGACTGGAGCCGACTTTTGTTTGAGACCAATCTCAGACAGTAGTTATTGCACCCAGATGATTTCTGCAGAGGCATGAGAAAACGCTCTATATTCAGACTCCATGCTGAACCGGACTACAACGGATTGTTTCTTTGAGGATCAGGAGACAAGATTACCTCCAAGAAAGATGCAATAAGCAGCAACTGATTTTCGATCGTCTATGTTGGCTGCCCAATCGACATCGGAGAAGGCCGAAACAGACAGGTCGGACCCATATTGAATGTAGAGGCCAAACTGTCGAATGCCATTCACATATCTTAGTACTCTCTTCACCGCTTGCCAGTGAATGTCCGTAGGTTACCTTAAGTACTGACTTAGATGATTAACTGCATATGTAATGTCAGGTCTCGTGGTGGTTAAATACTGTAGAGTGCCAATCGTGCTCCGATAGATATATGGATTGTCAAGAGAAGTGCTATCGGAGATGGAGAGTTGCTTGTTTAGAACACTCGAAGAGGGTGCCGGTTTGAGATCTCTAAGGTCAAGGCGGTGGAGTAGGTCCTTGACATATTTTTCCTGATTCAATATAACTCCATTGACGATAGTGTGCAGTTGGACTCCAAGGAAGTAATGGAGTTGGCTAAGATCCTTCTGAGCAAACTTGGAGTCCAAGGCTGTTATAAGCTTGTTGATTACCTGTGGATCAGTGCCAGTGATGATTACATCGTCAACATATACCAGTAAGAGTATCAAGGTAGAAGTGCTCTGATATATGAAGAGAGATGTATCATACTTAGCATTTTGAAAGCCCCAGCGACATAGTGCTGTCTTCAGTGTATTGTTCCAGGCCCTTGGCGCTTGTTTGAGGCCATATATGGCCTTGTGTAAGTGACAGACATGATTCGGTAGTTGAGGATGAACAAATCCTTGCGGTTAGCACATGTAAACTTCTTCATCGAGGACCTCATTAAGGAAGGCGTTATTGAAGTTTAACTGTCTCAACTGCCACCCTTTGGATACAGCAAGGCTAATGACAATCCGGATGGTGGACGCCTTTACCACTGGACTAAATGTCTTGAAGAAATCAATGCCCGGGTTTTTATGGAAGCCTTTTGCTATGAGTCGGGCCTTTTAGCGTAGAATGGAGCCATTAGGACTCCGTTGATTTGGAATACCCACTTATTCCCAACAATGTTCATCGACGGTGACGGAGGAACTAAAGTCCAGGTCTGATTTTTCATCAGTGCTTGAAATTCATCACTCATTGCGTTGTTCCACTGCATGGTTTTGAGCACATCAGTGACTCGTGTAGGTTCGGTTAGGGACCAATCTTTGTGGGTTTGGGAGGATAGTATTTTGGGTTTAAAGATGCCGACATTTCCACGGGTAATCATGGGATGAGTGTTTACGGGTACAGGGTGTGGGACAACATCGGGTGAAGAATGGACAGTGGACAACGAAGGTAAACGATCGGTGGGTACACCATCGGTGGGTAAACGATCAGTGGGTAAGTGGGTGGTTGGTAAATGATCCCTAGGTAAACGATTGTCGGGTAAACGATCGTTGGAAGGCTAGGCTGTCTGTAGAGGTATCATTTGGTCATTGGGTGTGGGTTGCTCTGATAATTGGTGAAGGTAAGGTTGTGGACGTAGAGGGCATACAGTCACTGTGCGGTGTGTTTTGACTGAAGAGCAGCCAAGAAACTGGGTGGATGACAACTGCTTGCTTGGTCGGTCTGTAAGCTGAAGGAGACACCTGACAAGGAAAATCAGTTTCATCAAACACAACATGCCAAGAGATGAACAGCCTACCATTAGGGTTGAGGCATTTATAGCCTTTGTGATTCACAGCAGGGCCATGGTAGATGCACTTCTCTGTGCGATAGCTCAACTTATATGATCTGTATGGTCTCATGCAGGGAAAACATGCACACCCAAATATTCGAAGCTCCTCAAACTTAAGCTTCTTTTTTAACATCACTTCCATTGGAGACTGTCCATTTAGGACAGGGGTGGGAAAGCCATTAATCAGCAGAGTTGAGTATAAGAAGGCATCCCACCAATGCTGTAAGGGAAGATGTGCTTGGGGTAGTAGGGTTAGCCCTATCTCCACTATGTGTCTGTGCTTCCTCTCAGCCCTTCCATTTTGTGCTGATGTATGTGGATAGGTATACCTAGAGGCAATGCCATGTTGATGACAGAATTTGTGTATCTTGACAAATTATCCACCATTATCCGACTGTAGGTACTTGATCAGTGTATTTAATTGAGTTTGTATCATGGTGAGAAAGTGTTGAAAAGCTGCAAGAGTGTCACTTTTTAACCTCAAAGGATAGATCCATGTGTACCTGCTGTGATCATCAATAAAGATAGCATAATATTTGTACACGTCTATAGACAGGAGAGGAGCTAGACCCCACAAATCAGTACGTATAAGTTCAAAGGTTGTAGATGTTCTTGAGTTAGAGTTAGGGAAGGTTAAAGAGTGCGATTTGCCATAGCTACAAGAATAAAAAAATTTGAGCTCTTCATTAGATAACATAGGGAGATTACAGCCTTTGATAATAAATTCTAGTGTTTTTGACGAAGGATGACCAAGTCTTCTATGCCATGTAAGCTTAGACACCCTATGCTTCGAAGATATGCTAAGAGCAGATAGATCTTTATTCTTGTGCACTAGCTACGATGGTACCCCATTTCCTACTAACTTCGAGCTGACTTCTGCACCTTCTAACTGAAACAGTTCATCTTTAAGTACTCCCTTCATTACTGTTTGTCCCGTACCCTTGTCCTTAATAAGACAGTAATCTGTGTGAAATTCAATAAACACGTTATTGTCTTTTGTTAGCTTAAATATACTGACCAAATTTTTTGCTATGGCAGGCATACATAACATATCATTCAGTTTCAAATTGCAGGCATCACTAGACAGACATGCAGTTCCAACATGAGAAATTTTGAGAGTATTACCATTAGCTACAGTGATTGCTTCAGTACCTGAGTATTCAGTCGGGTTGCCAAGATTGTTGAAGTCTGAGGTGACATGATTGAAGGCACCACTGTCAGCATACCAATTTGCATCAGTCATGTTCTCTTGTTTTGTCAGAAAGGGATTGCTTCCATAGGCAGTAGCTAGGGCTGTTGGATGAGGTTGAATGCTTTTGGTCTGGTTGTTGGGGAAGGGTTGTCCCTTGTTTTGAGGAGAATTAGGAACAAAATCTCTGTTATACCTGTTGAAGTAGTAAAATGCTATGTGTCCTACCTTCCCACAATCTTGACACACAGGTTTGTTGTTGTTTCTTCCCCTGCCTCCTCTGCCATGGCCACCACCACCTCGTTGTCCTCTCCCAATAGACTGGTTACTACTATTGGTCTTGTTATTTTGGTTGACATGTCTAGTATTTGTCATATTCACTGAACATTATTGACTTGATTGAAGCCTACTATGGTTTGACTGATTTTCCAATCTTCTTTCATACAGGAAAAGTTCTGATTGCATATCAAGCCATGACATGTCCGCTCTCCCTTGGATCGTGGCCATGATGGCATTGTACTCTTCATCAAGTCTTAGTAGCACCTGTGAAACAAAAGCTCTTGGTGGCACTAGACTACCAACTTGCTCAAGATTGTCAGCATTCATTTTCATAGTTCGAAGGTACTCTTCCATTTTCAAATTACCTTTTCTGGTTGTTTGAAACACATATCTAAGATAATCCTCTTCGGCCCTGGACTGAACACCAAAGAGTTGTTGAATACTGGTCCACAGATCCCTTGCACATTCACATCCCATCACTTGAATGGCAACTTCTGCTATCATAGAGTTATATAGCCAGCCTAGGAGGAGTTGATCTACAGCCATCCACGCTTCGTATTGAGGATTTACCTCAATTTTTGTCGACGAGCTGGAAGCACTGCTGCCAGAGCTTCCTTCTGCGCTGTGCGAAGCAGCTCCTGCTCCAGTCGATCCAGTCGGTATGGACTCACCGTCTGCAGGTTGCAAAAACCTTGGTGGACAAACTTTTTGTCTGGTCAGGTGCCCTTTGAGTCGGTAGCTTCGAAGGATTGGAAAAGCCAAGTTTTCCCATAGAAGAAAATTGCTGCAATCAAGTTTGATGAAGGTTATTTGATTGAGAAGTTGGTTTAGGGGTGGGCCGCTGAAGTTGGTTGTGTCGAGGGTGGTACCCAGGTTTCCTTGATTGACTTTGGGCATTGTTGCTCTGTTACTAAGTTAAAGTGTGAAGTTGTCATTTGAAGAGGTATACGACGAGAGGTAAACGATAGTAGTCAAAAGGTAGACGACGATGTTAACAAGTAGACGATAGTGTCACACAGTAAACGATAGTATTTAAGAGGAGGTAGATGATAGCGTCAAGTGATAGACGATAGCGTTTAGAGAAGGTAAACGATAACGTCTGAAAGAGGTAGACGATAGCGTCTAGAGATAGACGAGGTCGTGTAGATGATAACGTCAAGATGTAGACGATAGTATTTGGAGGTAGACGATAGCTTCAAGCGATAGACGATGTCGTTAGACTCTAACATCAAGAGGTAGACGATAGTATTTAAACAAAGGTAAACGACAGTTTTAGCTACGTAGACGATAGTGCAGAGGGTACACGACAGTGGCATGCCAACCTTTCCTTTATATTTTCTTATATATTGAAATGTACATAGCTATTGTATTTATACAATATGGACCTAATTTGGGAATGCCAAAATCACTCAACAAAAAAGTGGTTAGACACTTGTTGTAACCATCCTCTTCTTTTGGTAAATCCTATTCAAATGGTAAAGTGGTAAGATTGTAAATTATGAAGTCTTGCACTGCTGATGAGGTTGCTGAGTGGATTTTTCTGTGGTGATGTGGTTGGCTGTGTTGGCATCGTTAACAAAAAAGAGGTAAAAAGAGAATTTAGAAACGAACAATATAATTACAAAACTAATTAGAGATCAAACTTTTTCTCCACAGGTAACGGTCATTCCTCAGAAGACGACTCTATTGTTGCTCTGCGACTCAAGACCCAAAATGTTAGAAGTCTAAGTGAGGGTTTTGTAATAAGTAGTACACATGTATTATGTCTTGTAGGGACTAGTTTAGTGTGTTGGGCTTTCTGCTTATCTAAAGTGTATAAGTTGTATTATTGAAGAGTAATGTAGAACTCTGTTATTGATTGTCATTTGTTCCTTATTGATGATTGAGTATATTTAAATTTATGAATTTAAAGGTTCTAAGTCAGGTTAAGCAGGTTAGTAGGAAGTAAGTACTAGCAAGAGGGTTGGTAACTACTGTAGTCACACCTCCTTACTGGTTTCAAGGGTAATCTGGGAGGCAGTGTGACATGTTGGTATCAGAGCATAAGATTTTGGGAACGAAGAGAGTTCATGCATAAGTCCCAAGTCTTAGTATGAGTCCCCAACATGTGTACTACTTAAGTAAGTAAAGAACGTAAAAAGAAAGTGGAGGGCAGAGCACACAGACAGCAGATGGGGAGTCTGACCCTACCACTAGAGGTTCCAAAGTTAAGGAATCCAGATCTTAGAAAGAAAGTGGTAGCAATCCAGTGGTTTAGGTAACAACACCAGAAGAAAAGTCGAGCACCACAAGGGGAAATTGGATCCTCAGTTAGAGGATAGAGTATTTGATAGAACTGCCTAGAGATTGGCGACAAGTATTTGGTCCAGTTAGATGGATTCAAAGTCGAGAAAAGGCATGGGGAGGTAAAAGCCTTAAATATGATGACATCTACAGGTACCACAGCTTCAGAAGATGTTGAAGTATGGTTGGATTTAAACCGTTTTAAACACCTGCGAAAAGAAACATGCACACTAGTTAGTTGTACAACTAATTGGAAAGATCTCACACATTTAGTTGAGAAAACCATTTTCATAAGAGGAGTTTGGCTGAGGAAGAATAATAGTGGGTAGGTAAAGGAAGTCACCGGGAATTTCTAGTAGAATCAAATTTTGAGAATTTTAGACTTCCATTTGTTGGATAGTCAGTTATGGAAGGACAAGGAGTTGTAAGCTAGCAAGGTTTGTGTATGAGGAGATTGAGACCTGTGGCTGGGTCAGCTATTTGAATAGCAATAGAACATACTGGCAAGAAAGTGTCTGGTATAGCCAGGAAAATTTCGGTGCTGGTTAGGACACGCAACAGTCAGGTATTTGTTATTGTGAAAGGGATGACTGCTCCTAGTATGGGTAAGTAAGCCCTATTGAGAAAGGAATTGAGAAAGGAATGTTCACAGTTAGTTCATATAGCTCAATTAGAGTGAAGGATGATTTGTAGACAGAAAAAATAGCTAGATTCCACTAAAGCCAAGGACGAGGTTTTAGAGGAGGTTAGAGTTTAGCGGTGGAATGACCTCCCTTTCTCAGATGAGGGTGGTGCAATGATCCAGTAGGGAATGAAGGAGTTCTGGATATTGTAACTAGTAAAGTACTTATACAGAACCAGGATGTTTATAGTTGTTGAATCCTGGTGTTATGTAAGAAGTAAGGATTATCAAGCTTGCTACCTAAAGAAGGAATCGAATTTGCTGTGAGTCAATCCTAGATATATCGGTTCCATTGGCACCGTTCGAGATGTTGTCAATAGAATTGGAAGAGCTAAGGATACTTTTATCGAGAACACAAAACCAGGAGCATTTAGACTCGGTATGTCACCTTGGGAAGTACCAACCCCGGGTATGGGAAAGAGAAAGATGGTATTATTCCGACTTAGGTAACCTCTTGAACTATTTGGGTAGGTTGAGGAGACAGTCAAGAGTGGTGTGTATTATTCCGACTTAGGTAACCTCCTGAACTATTTGGGGAATACTATGTGCTAAGCTCATCGAGCGTGACTTCTGGGTACGCCAAGATGGTGGAGAGTTTATTTTCGCCAAAATCTATCTTATGCTAGGGCTGATATGTGATTCCAAGCAACTTAACTTCATGTTGGAAGTAGAACCAATGCATGATGTTTGATGAAGGCGAATTCCTAGGTATGGTTCCCATGTTTATTGCATGTTAACATTTTAAAAAGACAATTCTCAAATGATTTAAGATAACTTGTTCTTAAGTTATAAAGCATGCATTAGTGGTGATGTTAAGGCATTAGTAATGTTAACCTATTATATTAGGGGATAACGTTGGCATTCTTAAGAGCATATGAGAGGATACTGAAGGTAGAGGAGGTATTCGAAGGGCATTTCAATATTATGTACGAAAGTTATACATGAGCTAAGCTTAGTGCCATGTTTCTAGTACAACATATTTATGAATGTGTTGCTTAAATATATGGTTAGCTTGATACTTAAGAACATAGAGAAGGTATTTAAGCAACTCGATGCTGAAGGACATGGAGAAGGCATCCGAGCTATATTGATGTAAATAGCTCGATACTGAAGGACATGGAGAAGGTATCCGAGAAGCCTAATACTGAAGGACTTTAAGAAGGTATTTGGGGCATGATAACTTGGCTAACTCGATACTGAAAGACTTTGAGAAGGTATCTGGGTTATAGTTCCTAAGGTATGATGGTACTTAGTTGTTACCAAGTGCATATAGGTAGTACAACAATGAGAGGTTGAAGTAAGGATCTCTATTGGCTATGGCTTGATGTTGGGAACTAGAGCTGAAGTTGTTATCTCCCAACTAAGGATTTATCGCATTTGACAATGGTTCAAGCTCATTGATATACCTTAAGAGATTCTGAATTCCAGAAGTCAGTTGGAAAGGTAAGGGTTAGGAATGAACTTGAAGTTCAAGCGGTTTGAATCACCTTTCCCTACAAGGGAAATTTAGAGTTTAACTTGTAAGTTGATAGGGAAACCATGAGAAGCCTGAACAACGGAAGCCGACAGTGGAGTAAAGCTTACTCCCAAAGCCAGAATGGACGTAAGAACACGTCGCAAAAGACTTTTCATTAGGCTTTTATGGGAGACCATGTAGTTAGTTACTCCCAAAGCCAGAATGAAGTTAGTAGGAGAAGGAAACAGTCGAACCTAGATTATGTTTAGCAAATATTGGATAGTGTTAACCTTATCAAGAAAAAATGAAGGTTACATAGGTTAACCAAAGGAGTTGTGAGAGTAAACAAGGAAGAGAATAAAAAGTGAGATCCTTGTCGAAAGAAAGAAAGTACTAGAAAGCGAAATGATACTCTTAGTAAAGTACTTAGGAGAAATCGTGGCATTAAGTGAGTGCTAAGACATTTAGTATCAAACTGGCTAAGTGGAAGCGTGGTATTTGGTAAGAATATAAGGCTTACAAAAGAGTAACCCTTAACTGAAGTAGGTTCGAGGGAATTTCGGGGACGAAATTCTTTTAAGGTTGGTTGGTTGTAAAACCCGCCCCTCACTTTCCCCCTTTTCATGATGTCCATGGTTTAAGTAAGAAAAATGTTGGGTTAAATGTTTAAATATGGGAACTAACTCTCGGTTACTCACTGATCTAGCCTTACAAAGAAAATTTCTAGCTAAGTGTTTGTCATGTTGAGGGATGCTTGAGCATTAAGTGGACACAAGGCAGGCATCGAGTAAATGCTGTCGAGCGTCGAGTATAAGGAATCGAGGAAGGGTCGGACATCAAGTATAAGTGATCGAGGAAGGGGTTGAGCGTTGAGGATAAGTGAGGAAGGGAGCATGTCGAGTATGAGTGATCGAGTAAGGAGTATGCATTGAGCAAGCTCCCAACACCGAGTTTCCCATCGAGTATCGAGTCCTTCCATCGAGTATTTGACAGAAAGTCGGGGAACCTTACATCGAGTAAGGACCTTCCTCCCTCGAGTTTTTCCAGCGAGGATCGAGTTGCTCGAACGTTTAGTTTTAAATGCTTAGTTTTAAATTTCTCTTCTAGTTTCCTGGATAGATAGCTTAATCTCGACCCTTAATCTCCACTAATGGATGAGGTGGCTTAAGGAGATTTCAAGCAAAGAGCTGGACGGTAGTATAAAAAGGGAGGAGAAATTCTAGGGCCAATTTTAGAACAATTTGCTCGAGGAAATCAGACGATTTTGGTGCTGTTTGAAAGCTCTACGAGTCTAGTTTCTTAAATCAAGCCTTTGGAAGGGAGATGTCATCAGAAAGAAAGCAGGAGAAGGAAGGAAGAGTTGAAGGTGCATTTTCGAGCGTTCAGGGCATGCGATGAAGGAATGTAGATCTAGACCGACCCACATGGAATTTCAAGCTGAAAATTTAAGGTAACATTGTTATTGCCCTTATGAGTAATATTTGTAGAAGAAACTTTTCCAAGATAAGGACTGAGGTTCGACTTACATATTTTAGAAACTAAACTTAGAAAGTATTGAACAAGTAGGCAGCTTCGCGGTCTAGGGCCCCTGGGGAAGATTTAAAACTCCAGATCAAACCACGAAGATTTTTGTGCTGAAATTTTGTGGTAGCATTGTTAACACAATTCCGATCATGGTTGAAGAAAGAAGTTTCTTAAAATGAGTTATGGCTTTCAAGTTATTAACATTTCTAGCTATTAACATTGTTCACACATTGGAAACGGAATCTGGAATTTGTTTGTTGAACAGGCAAATACTTGCTAAACGTGGACTTGACACACCAAAACCCTACTAAGTGCTAAGTGTGGGTGTCAGGGAGGAGGCGACCTGTTGAAGTTTAAGCCCTAAGGTAAGTTACAAAGATTTGAAAGCAAAATGAATAATTGTGAGCTTAATTCTGAAAGTGCGTATAAAAAGGGAAACCAAGACTAGTAACTAATGTAATTGATATGTTCACAGGGTTGACATGAGTAGGAGAAGCTCATAAATCTTAAAAGGATTTTCCAAAGACTGTGAGTGACTCTAATGTTTACAAACTTTTATGATTGATTTAACAAGTCATGCTTTTAGGAAAAGTCACTTATTGATAGCCAGCCTCAAACGTTTATCTAGCTATTTGCCTTACTGATGTTTACGAATGCTTAGTAGGTTAATAATTTATAGTGGATGGATATTTATGGTTCGGGCATGATGGTCTTAAGTAATTAACATCTTGTGCTTATGAAGTATGTTGCCCTAGACAGAATCTAAATGGTTAACGTGTGCTACTAGGGAAAGCTAGTCTGGGTGAAGGACTCCTAATAACGCATGTTTAGCTCAATATCTTGAAGTTATAACCAGGTTTAGAGAGGATTGATGATGGGATCCTCGCTACGTACATGAAGGGACATTCTGACAAGGAAAGTGATGGATAGAGGATCCACATCCCAAGAGATACATTCATGTTTCATAAAAACTTGTTAATGAAGAGTGCTATGCGCTGAGTTGGCTCCATATTAGCACTATGAAGTGGGATGAACTATGTCATTCATTGATAATTGTTGATAAGTTCATAGGTCTCAAGCAAATAAGCTACATGAGGTTGCGTAGCATCTTCCTCAGGTATGTGCTTAGTTGATCGCATGCCAAAGTAACATGATAGCCTTATTGCATAAATTATACCCTATGTTGAAGCATACATCCTAAGGACTATAGCTAAGTTTCCACAAATGCTAAGTATAAAGCTATGTTCTGGAAGGTTTATAAAAGATATGATGTTACACATGATATGTCTTAGTAAGTTGGACACTGAAACCATTAAAGGTGTCAGGAGGTACCTAAGGTGTTGATGGTACTTAATAACTCCATGTGCACATAGAAGGTTCGAAATAAGAGGTCTAAGTATGGGTCTCTTGGGCGATATGTGGGAGGCCGATGTGGGAATCTCCTAGGCCATATTTTAGTAACCAAGGCCGAAGTATGGGTCTCTTGGCGTGGTATTGATGTTGGGTGCTCGGACGATGAATGCTCGTTATCAACTAAGGTTCAAAAATTATCCATATAACGTGATCATATTTGTGCTTCAAGTGTTATGAAGTTGTTCGATGAGTTACAATTAATGGTTTAAGTAATGGTCATAAGTGACACACCTCAACTAAGGTAATAGTGGTAGTCGGGCCGAAGGGTCCCTCCCCCCACCAGGTTGAGGTTCAGCAAGGTTATGTACAAGAGCAGACCAGAGGAGTTGCTCTCTTGTTATATTTAATGTGGAAGCTAAGGCCTATGGGCCTCCTAGAGTTGAGGCTTATGGCGCTTATGTTATGGTTAAATTCTAGAGGAAGAGTGATAAAGGGAACTACCTCAATCACGTATGAGAACCACCCCCCCTCCCCTCCTCCTTTATTCTAGGTGAACCCCCACAACGATAATAAGAATAACCTCCAATAAATAAAATGATAACAACCCCAAGAAAGGCTTGGAAGATTGATCGATGATCAAGAAGAAAGGAGAACTTGTTCCTAACTTCAAGGTTTCAAACTCTCCACAATCTAATTGATCAAACTAGATTGAAAGTTCTAATACATGCATTTTAAACATAAGAATACAAAGAAAAAGCATAAATCTTGAGAGAATAAACTCTAATGAAATTTCATTCAAATTCAAAGTGTTCCTCAAATGACCACAATACATTGGTATTTATACTAATTGAAAAGACAACTTGAAAGGACACAACTTTTCACCTAATTGACTAGGTTCAACAAAAACTCTTCAACTACATACATGAACCTTATTAAATGTAAATACATTGAAATAAATTAATACATCAAGCATTAAACATGTGAATGAATTTGAATTTCCAGATTCCTTATGACTTTTGGTGGCTTTGATTCTTGAAGGGTTGCAACTTTTCATACTTGAAAGCTTAATTTGGAAGTAAGCCTTTTAATGCTTCAGTTCCCAATCATTGCCAATTATTTACTTATCAAAGAGTTTTATGTAATTACTTGCTTGGCTAATTTCTCAATTGCAGTAGCCCTTTTCAGTTCATGATCTCCTTGTTAAACATGACTGATGTATATGTCTTTTATGTTTCAAAAGTTAGTCACTCATTGGCCTTCTAGCTCACTCTGTTTAATGTTTTTCTCCATAGGTAGTGGTCACTCCTCAGAAGACGATTCCGTTGTTGCTCTACCACTCAAGACCCGAAATGTTAGAAGTCTAAGTGAGGGTTTTGTAATAAGTAGTACATATTATGTCTTGTAGGAATTAGTTGAGTGTGTTGAGCTTTTTACTTACGTAAAGTGTATAAGTTGTATTATTGAAGAGTAATGTAGAACTCTGTTATCGATTGTCATTTGCTCCTTATTGATGATTGAGTATATTTACATTTATAAATTTAAAGGTTCTAAGTCAGGTTAAACAGGTTAGTAGGCAGTAAGTACCAGCAAGAGGGTTGCTAACTACTGTGGCCACACCTCCTTGCAGGTTTTGAGGGTAATCTGGGAGGGGCTGTGACAAATGTTGTGACTATGAGAAGGAACCAAATGATGATGATAAGGATGCAGTGATGACATGACCGCGTGAAGGAATCAACGAGGCAAGGAGGTGGCGGCAACACTTTGTGCAGGAGCAGTGAGCTACGCATTTCATCGTTTGAGAGTTGGGGGAAGAGGCATAAGCAGAAGGAAGCTCCTTAACTCATTGTGAAGGGTTTGGGGTGATTTGGGGGTTTAGGGACACCTTCCCCAAATTTTCATCTCTTTAATTATATGAAACCCTAAAATAAATAAATCACAAATTACTTGACGTTTATAAGACGTCAAACAAAAACGGAATGAAAAAAATCTAAAAATTTATGCTAACTTCCGCTTTTTTCAATATTCTTGACATTTTTCATCAAATTTATATGTTACTTGACGCTTTTTGTTTTTTTATTATTAAAAGCTTCATGTACTCAAAAGTTTAAAGCGGAAAGTAATGTTGCTTTTGTAGTAGTGTATAATCTACAATTTGACATAATTAGATACCATAAAAAAAGCTCTAACCCCCTTGATGACCTTTTTTTTTTCCCTGTATATTACACTCATATAGTCCACTAATGTAAATTATCTTGTAATTTTGTTGTTTGTATGAAATGAGAGTATTTTTGTCTATCTCAAGAAAAATGGTTTACATGTAAAATATTATAAAATATATGTATAGATTTTAAGATGACATCTCAATTGAGTATTAAAAATTGGAAAAATACATTGTAATTGAAGGGTTAAACAATGAGTGAAGAAAATCACCTGAAAATTAACCGCTAGAAAAAAACCATACTTTTTTAGCTCACAAAAATTTGCACTAGATACACCTAACTTTATAACTCAATCCTGCATCCTAAATTAAATACAGACTTTCTAACTCTACAAATATATTAACTCCATACTTTAGAAGTCAACTCATCACCCCATACAACTCCTGTATACTTTTAACTAATTGTATGCTCAATGTTGACTTATGTTTCTGTCTTTTGAGATAATTGAAAATGCAACCTTTTTATTTTGGGTAATGATTAGATGCACTTTATATATTTCCATACCGCCCTCATCTAATAGAAATTTGAAAAGTAATAATTCAATTTTTTTTTAAAAAAAAAAACTTGTCAATTATAATTGGACGATGATGGGACGTTACACAAAGATAGGCCAACTAGCATTTAAGTATTTTTCTTTTACTATTACAAATTATTGATAAGGACTCGTCATCTTGTGACAAAATATCGTCATCATCACTTTGTCTTTTCTATTGTAAGTCGTAGCTAAGATTTAAAATCTTGATTTTGATGGAAATATCAAAATCTTAATTTTACGAAAATTTTGATGAGATTATCGATAAAATGGTGATTTTGATAGATATTTATGAAAAATATAAAAAATAAACAAAAAATAAATTTAAATTATTAAATGAAAATTTTATGATCTTCAAAAAAGTTAACATACCTATTGTTTATATTATATTTATGTTGTGATATTTTGATGCTTATTTTTTGTGTTTCGTGAAATCTTTTATGATATAATGGAAATATCAATCCATCCCTCACATGAAACTATGAAAACGTGGAAATATCGACATACCGACGAAAATTTAATAGTATGGTTGTAGTAGCCAAATTGCCTCTCATTTCTGACTTCAACCGTCTATTTTCTTAGTTTCAATTTTGTAAATGCTAGTGTTTTATTTTCTCTCTCCCTTTCTCTCTTTTTTGTAATTGTTCTATTTTTTTCCTCTCTTATCCTTAAAAGGATTATCTTTCCAAAATTTTACACATCAATACGACAATAAATAATATAGTAACAAAAAGTTTTTAAAAAATAATCGAATACACATTTCTTCATCTTCTTTCTTCCTCCTAACCAACGAGGACTAAGTTTAATTGTAGAATAAAAATTTGGATATACTTTGCAAAAGAGAAATTATTTGAAAAAGTAAAACTGCTAAAAATATTTATAAAATATAGAAAAATTTCGAAACCAAATAAATTAGAAATGAATTAATAATTCGAAAAATTTGAAACTCAAAGGGGAACAAACGCACGTATGCATAGTTATTATTTAAATTGACATTGTATTACTCGAAATGACACTGGCAAGAAAAACAAAAACAAAAACACCCTTAGGTAATGCGAAAATACGCACAATAATTAAACAGATTTTTGAAATATAATAGGAACTTCATGAAGGAATTGAAGTTTTTCAAATAACACTAAATTAATTAAAATAGCTTCACACAACTAAAACAACATCCAAGACGTAGCCACCATGGCCATGGCCATAGACCAAAAGTATGAAAGGCTGTTCATGACAGCCGCGTTGTGTCCGGGCGGAGGAGCGGCATGGGGCTCGGAGGACGGAGGATGCACGTGGCCCTCGTGTGCATTAGCGACACAAACGAGCAGCAGCACCACCAGCACGACGCTCAGAACGGCGGAGGAGGGACGAGCTGCCATTATTAAGGAAGAAGAGAAGAAAATATTGGCCAAAGAGAAGACTTTAACTTGACAGGCTAATTAACCTTGTAATGTATTTATAAGGTCTAATTTAATTAAAGGGTTTCCTTTTTTAAATGAATCCACCTACATTTTTTCAATATATAAATATATATATTTGTACTTTTATGAATGTCGTGAGTTATAAGTTGTACTTCTTCACATGACATAGTTGTACTTATGTAGTTTTGTAATCCAATTTATTTGTTTTAGAATTTCATAGTTTTTTTTTTTAATTCATACTTGTTTTTTTTTTTTATTCGTAAATATCCCCGTCAGCTTAAGTATACAATGATCTCTTGAATCCTTTACTAAGATCATGTCTTCTTATTTTTCATTAGATCAATCTATGATGGTTAGTTTTTTTTTTTTTTTAATTCATAATTCAAATGTTTTATTTTTTATTTTCTAAGAAAATTATACTACACAAAATATTCGAATATTGAGAATTCAAACTTTCATGTTAGAAAGTTATTGATGTCTTCTTAATTTATTTATGTTTAATTGGACTTTTTTTTTTTTTTAGTATAATATAAGTTGGAGATTGAAACCATAGACTTCATGCTCATATGCACATACATACAAATGTCAGTTGACTTATATTTTGATAGGCAAGTTGACTTTTATTTGAATTTTAAATTTACATACAAGAATCATTATGAGATTTATTAAATAAAATAAGTTCCATTAACATTATTTAAAGTGATATAAAGTAAACTATATGGCAATTTTTTTTCTTTTGGTCAAAACGGTGGTTAAAATCATCTCGTCCAAGATTAAAAAACTAACATAAAAACATTAAAAAATATAATAATGAAAATAAAATAGTTAAAAATTGATAAATTAAAATAGAACTTAAACTATTTATATGTTCAAAATAAATAAAACGATTTAAGCCCATTTAATTGAAAACAAAAAAAAAGTTGACCGGATATCATATAACTTTTATTAAATCAAAAAGTCAAATTTGAAGTTGGTGGTTGTGTTCTTCTATAGTAGAATAAACGAGATAGGAAAGATTTGAAACTTCAATCTCAAATGAAGTATCATATACCAATTAGGATGCAAATGAAAATAAAAAATAATCATAGAAACAAAAACTACTCTAACTGACCGAAATCACTTTAGGCATCTGTCCAAGACAATTTGATTTAATGGTTTTTGGTTTTGAAATGAAGAAATTGACTAACGATATTTATATTGATAATCCTAAATTGAGGATATCGAAAATTGACTAATGATATTTATATTATAACCACGATTGAGATATTAAATAAGGTGAGCTATTAAGATGAGAAGTAATTGAACCAACCTTACATCAAATAATTTCAAAAGTTTATTTCTATAACAAAAGGTTTTTGATGGTTTAGGGTCGAATCATACATCAAATTTAAAGGTCAGAAACTTTTTAGACAAGTGTATTTTTAAAATTTAGAAACGAGGCACAAATCTAAAATTTTACCAACTTAATTTATTATTTAACATATACAATTTTTAATTCAATTATTTAGAAAAAAAAATCTTGTTTGAGTATATAAAATATATTGCGCGTTAAGGAATTGGGTAGTTTATGCTCCACCTGTAAGGCCGAACAGTTGTCAGATTCTTCTCATAATTTCTTTTAATATTGTCACAATATTATATTATATGATTATATAATTTAATTCAATCTCTATAGTTTTTAAATTCAACTTGAAATTAGGCAGCAGTTTGTTACTTTTAGAATTTGTTAGGGTCAGAGTTTTTGGGACTAACGGTAGAAATCTGTTTAGAGTGTTGTAATAAATGATTTTTGTAATGTGGTTCTTCATTAATTTCTTTAGTACTTTCTTCCTTCCCCCACGTGTGAATGCAACGACTATCACTCTTGTTCAAGAACATTCTAACCCAAAGGCTTCGGGTAATTTTTGGCCGATTTCTTATTGTAATGTGATTTATATAAATGCATTTCGAAGATTCTTGTGAGTGGGTTGGGTGTTTGGCTTCATTCCTTCATTAGTCTAAATTAGGTGGTCTTCTTGAAGGGTCGCTGATTACACTGAAATTATGCTATTTTTCTCAATTCAATTTGGGGTTGTTACTTTATTTAATGTACTTAATTGATGATTTTATAAATCTCAGGCGTCCAAGAGGTAGAATGAAGTGCTTGGAGCAAAATGGTGCTAAAATATACTAAATTAAAGCTCAATTTTCTCGAGGGAGAAAGAAGGCAGAATAATTATAAAAATGCCCCTAAGAATAACGCATCGATGCTCTACTCTGCGCTTGAAGGCTAAGAGCTCCAAATTTAAGAAGGAAAGTGCTGTAGCGAGTCGAACATGTGTGCAATCGTCTGCACGCGCGAAGCGCTCACAACGTTGCACTTCGGCAAGGGGGCCTCTCAGCCCCTTAGCATCATGGAGCCTACGCATTGTTATAAAAGAAATTTTGCCCGATTTGATGGATTATCATGCCATTTTTTTTATTTTTGCTCTTGTATTCTTCTCCTCTCCACTGTAAACACTTATTTTCTTCCATTTTTGTCGTCATTAAATTTAATCTTCTTGCTTTTGAGGATGATTAGAGGCTAGAGATAAGAATCTAGCTTGGGTTAATAGTCTATTTCTATTCTTTGTGTATTTTTTAGATTTAAATGTTGAACTTCTGCTGAGATTTTCTCATTTTAATGAGATTTCATATTGTATTGATTTCTCAAACTTTTTAGGATGAGATTATCTGAAAAATTAGTCGTGTTTGATTAATTGATCACATTAGATTAGCACCTAATACGTAATTGTTAGGAAGTTACTCGTCAAGAAGCAAAGGTTAAGTTAGATTGTTTAGTTGATTAGCAGTGTCAATCAATAAGCATATTCTAACTAATCTATATGAATTCCAACTTCACGTAATTGGTTAGACAATGGAAATCGGTTATTTGGCTTAGCGAGCCCATGTTCTAAATGCTTGTTATTTTATTATTTAAGGGAGGATTCTCACTTAAACTCTTGATTAACTTGATCCTATGGACTTCCATTTAAGATCATAAATGAGATGGCTAAGTACTAATTTGAGAATTTCATGCTTTAATTAAGAATTAATCAATGATAGATTAGCAAAAAATAGGAAAGACTCAATCAACCCACGCTAGATGTATGTTTGATTGATATTCACAATCTGTGTACCCTCACTTTGTCTCATTTTATTTTATGCATTTTACGTTCATTTCGCATTCACAATCACAAACCCTTCTTTTCGATTAAGAAACCTTTATGGCTCTTTGTGGTTCGACTACATGTTGGGATTGGTGTCCTAATTCTCCCGGAATCTCGTTGTTTTGTAAAGATACACATTGTTCAATGAATAAAATAAATGTTATTTCATTCTAGCATTTACTCATATCCAATAAACAAAGTTCTTTGGTTATCTTATGTGAATTTAAGCATGTATATGTGATATACAAGTGAATCATGTCTTAAGTGATAACCTAAATCGGTCTGTAGTATAAGGATTAAGGTGGGATACCTGACCCTGGCGACACTACGGATACGGCCCGCATTGTAGAGGTTTGCAAGTGTTGTAAACTACTACAGATGGTTGATCCTGACCATTCGTGTGGAGACGTGGAGCTGGGGTGTACTATACAAAGTAGTTTAAAGAGCCGTGGACCACGAGATGACTAGACTCTGTATATAACGTCGTTGATAGCTGAGAGACTTGCATCCTCACCTTAAACGACGCATAGGTTGACACGATCGTCAATTCCTAAGTGTTTTAGTGAAACTCCTTACTTTTGAGGCAGCCCTTTGATATAGTATGGTGAGAGTGGCCAAATTGCCAACTCAACATGACCTACCTTTTTGAGGTACTTGTCTGATCTCTTGGAGTGTGAGAACATCAATTCACAAATATGGGAATTTACTTCTTGTCTCGAAGCAGAGATATAGTAGAGAGATTTCTCCTTAAAGGGCTGATTACCAGTGCTTGAATCATAGGCAGCACAGCTTCTCTTTGGAAAGAAAGACTCAGTCATAGTGAACTATGATTATATGCATTATAGAGGATCAGTAGTACTTAAGGAGACAGATGTAACTATAGGGGCATAATAGTTAATTGGCCCAGCTGTACTTAGAGCGATTAGTGAAGGGTTATGACTGTTGATTGGTTAAGATGACACATAAATATATCTGTATTTGAGGAGAGGTTCAGATGTCGTCTTTTAATGGAGATGCCGTCAATTATACGGATGGTGGATACCCGTGAACTAAAAAGTATCTTATCGCAAAAATGTTACAGCGGGGTTCGTCCTAACGGCAAACATGCTTTCAAATGATTCGACGATAAACCACTTCAAGCTGCGATTAGTTTCATTGCCAGCTATTACATAATTTGAGTGGGTAAACACTTGTTGTTACCTATCCAATCGTAACCAATTGGAGCTTTGGATTAGCAGGTCCAAATGAGGTCTGCCGTGTGAGGAAAGCGCTTCGGAAGTTACCATGGCGAATCATTAGAGGGATCAAGTTCTCCTTGGTGTTGTGATTTTAGAAATGTTTCCATATTGCCACTTTAAGTAGAGTAATTTTTGATTATCATAGATAGATATATACTCGGTATGAATGTGATGCAGATATCATCCATAATGGAGGATTGAATAGTCAAATGAGATTTTACAATAAATTTTTTTTTTATAAAATTTACAGTCATTCATACGTTGAAAATAATTTTCTCATCTTAATATACAGAGTATAGCAACCCATTAAATACCAATGAATAGAAACAAGGACTTACGGGTTTATAAGATATGTCTCCGCAGTCGCACGCCATGCCACAATCAATTTAGAAAAACAATATAGAAGTTATAACAATTAAGATATGTTACATTGTATGTAAAGTATTGAGTGTTACATCAAATTCATTTATTATCAATTATAAAATAATTTTGATTAAATTTTAGACAAACTACTATTGATATTAATTTCTCTTTCTTTTAAATAACAAATATAATGAATGTTTACTGTCGCGATTTTTGTTTATTTAGAACCATGGTAAGCCGTGAGTTTAAAAGGAAATCGATTTACCTTATTTATGAAAAAGGTATTCTTTCATTTACAACTAAAAGTTATTGCAAATAAGAATTTGAATGTTTTTCTCTATCAACGAGAAAAGACACCCGATACAACGGATCGTAATCGGAGTACCACCTAGATGAATACAAATTCCTGGCACCCACCCCATGCCTTACACTGCAAACTAACACACACCAGCGCAATACTATGTTTACGCACTCTCTTGCTCTAAAAACCAAGGATAGACAACGATGGTGACATAAAACACTCTTATGCTTAGTTAAAACATTAATTTAAATAGGTCATTCACTCAAGTTCTAGGTCTTAATAACACAACCTTGGCCTGCTCAACACCAAAACGGACGCTAGAATAAGTTCGTCGTACGCGGCAGGGGTCCTATACCCGATGCTGAAATCTTGCTGTCTATGATATGTTTAAATTTCAAATAGAGACAATGTTGGCAACCGCCAATATGGAGTGCATGTACTTTCTCATGGATCTAATATTCACACGCAGTGTTTATCGTTTTCTTAGAATTTCACTACCAAGGCTCACTTACAATTACCTCTATAAAAACATGGAACAGTAAGCAAAGACTATTATCTTCTTACCTTATTTTTCAAATTAATTATTATGGGACAGAATAAGCATCTCATTTTTTAAATTCACTCTTACATCAAAACAATTGACCAACTTCAATGATATGGTCTTAGTAAGAGGTATTAGGATAATCATAATTCCCGCTTTACGACATGTAAGACATTTAATTCCGAATCCTACTGAATCCCTCACTAACAGCCACTCTAAAGACGCACATTTCATAAAATTCAATCCTAACTTCATCTTTATATATCCCACGAAAGGATTACGGCTCTCTGATAGGAACCACTAACTATAATATTCAGCCTGAATCGAATCTCTCATGTACCAAACAACGAAGCGATCACGCTCTGTCTGGAAGAACCAAATCCATTGAAATCCTCCTTATCTCTCACTTACTCACGCACCAGGTATCATTACATTAAGGTTTCTCTTCTTCCAAGTCCACTGCTATGATGCTAATCATTTATCTATTGATACTGTTTGATGGTTGCACTATTCATAGACCAATTGGAATATCACCCTCTTCTCGATTAAGCTCATTATGATAACTCTGTATGTTCTACCCTGTACCATCATAACTCATATTTAATTGTCGTCCGTGTATGATTTTAGCGTTACATATATGAACTCTACAATATCTTCTCCGAAGAGAAGAACGAACATCACCGTCATTCCTATATGTACTGATGGAAGGGCTTTAGTCAAGCTATTTAACTTTCAATAACACATCAAACTCTGAGCAACTACATTCAGCAAATCCCTTATAATGTAGCGACTATAATTCTTCATACTTCAAGCGTAATATGACAATCAAGATTCTGTTAGCTGTGCGCCTCCAACAATACCAAATTTTGGTTCTCCATATCCCAATACCTTGTATCCGAATTTAGTAGACCTCTTTTTTGTCCATCCTACAAAGCAAAAGAACATTTTTTATTAACAGAGGCATAGTAATACACATGGCATCTCTTCTGCGTTGTCGCCCGAAATTGCTTCTGCTCTCACTGTGCCCTAATCCTCGCTACTCAAGCTGTTCGGTTTAATGTCTCGCTTTTTTATTGTCAGCTCTATTTCGCTCATCAAGCCTGCTCATGCTTATTCGCTCTATGCCGGTTTCCACCTTTCTCTTTGGTCGCTCTATCGTCGCTCTCCCACCTTCCGCTGTTGCTATCTCTCTCTCTCCATCTTCTTGTTTGTGTCTTTCCTCACACCAGCCTTTCGTTATGTTTATTACATAAACCTTTTCTAGAACCAACATCCTATACCAGACACCTAATGAATACCAAGTTCAAAAGTCCGTTCCGTTCTGAAAAACGTCTGTTTGGTTCCGAAAAACCCCGATTCTGGAAAAAACCTTGTTCCAATAAAGTCTTCGTACAACAAAATGGAAAGTTAAAGGAAGTTTAGATTTTAAAGAATTCAGCCAATTAAATGTTGCCTATGTGTTATACGATTTAAAGTTGTAGAACAGGATTTTATAAAAAACTGTCAATCAATCGTATAGTGACAAACAATCACATCACGAGGCAGGAATAGAGCAGCACGAGCGAGAATCCAAGTAAGCGGACGTGCGAGATGATGTTATCAGGGGAAAATTCTTGTATCTCATATCGTGATAACGTCAGCAAAGGTCAATTGACAGGTTTTTTTTTTTAAAAAATCGAGATTCATTTGACATTATGGGCCTAGATATTAAGGTCATTGGCCCAAAATTTTCCCTAGTAAAACGGGAAAATCCCACCTTTTTAAAAGGATAAATAAAAACCTATCTTCAATAAGAGATATCTTTTAACCCTTAGATAATTAATACCGCAGAATTTACTAAGAACTGAAATTACTATTATAGTAAAACATAGTACAAAAGTATAGATTTTTTATTAGAAGATAAAGTGTAAGGATATTTTGGAAGGAAAAAACTTTCCTAACATGCTGTCTAAAGAAACAGCAGCATCCTAAAGACATATATTATGCACCATGTGGTGAGAACACTTACATTTACCAAACTAACCAAAGCCAATATATACAATGTTCTGCAAGCTTAAGGAGACCGACAATCAGAGAGAAACTCTAACTCAAACAGAATTTTATTTTGCAACCTAAAACCAAAGTAAAAGAGACCATAAAAATAACCCCCAAGCCGCGAGAGAGTAACCTAATAAATATTTAAACAAGAACAAAAACATAAAAACAAAAACAAAAATGATATCTCTCAACAAAAGTCCATCGTTAAAAATACACACAATCAATTGCAACACAACACAAAATTACGTCTCCAAAGAGCATTAACCCAAACAAAATCACAAACAACTCACGCATTGAGAGGTTCTGGTCTATTCGGCATTCTCGAAATGTCGTAATTGGGTTGGGTTGGATTCGAAAAAACATTTTAGAACCAAAACTAAATTGTTTGGGTATAAATTTCTTCAACCCAATTAAACCTATTATTAAATAACACACGATACCCAAAAACCCACCCTTAAAATGCAAACGTATTTGATTAATTGGATGGGTTAATCGGGTCATTTTATCTCAAAATTGTTATTCTTAAAAAAAGGAAGGCAAAAAACGCCAAGTAAAATATAATGTAAAAATACTGACAGTTCTAACTTATTTTCATATATTCCTCTGTGAAATTCTCAACAGACTTTGAAAATACCAAAGGTCCCCTTGTTGGTGGTGTCAGACTGCAACTCGACATCGGTTAAGGTTTTCTGGAGGCCGTTCGTGATGATTTGGAGTAGTCTATTTCATGGTGTTGCGGAGGAGATCGTAGACCGAGGAGATCGTTGAGGACGAGTGCGAAGTGTTCGTTATTTGCTATGTTCGTTGCGGTGTTGTAGTTGTGTAGATCGAGCACTCATGGTTGCTGTTGTTCGATCAGAGTCGCGTATATGAGCGTGGAGACACTTCCACCATTGTTAGTACAGTTTCTCCCTCTGTATATTTTTTGTTCATGCTGTAATTTCACTGTAAGTTGTGTAACCGCTTGTTTGGAAGTCGACTATAAATATATGTTGATTCATGATTGTAATTTAGAATTGTCTTGCTTCCGCTACTCACGGAAATCATCGTTCCGATTTCTTGCACTATGTACTTCACTTTACAACTTATTCTAGAGTAAGGCACGAGATTATATTTGATTTGGACTGTAGGTATTTGACATTCCTATTGGTCCGATCAAATTGGCATCGTTGCCAAGTGCCTTATAGTTTTTTTGTTTGCTAACTCATTTCTTTTATAATGCATGATTGACTCTCCCTAGGGATCTAGATTGTTGTATTTTGCAGAGATATATTGAGAGGAGATGAGAAGTAGAAGAGAAAAGAAGGGCGCAAGCTGCACAAATCGAACCCACATGTGTAAAAGGTACATCAGAAGAGGACTCTGGAGAAGTATGTTCTGAAGAAGAAGTACAACCAATGGCTGAACACAAGAGAACTATCAGGGAGCTTGTCGCGTCGAATACCGCTCAGCAGCCTATGTGTATCACGTACCTTGAGACAACTGGTACTAAACTAAAATCAGGCTTGATTCAGTTACTACATTCCTTCTATGGCCTTGCAAGTGAAAACCCGCATAATCACCTCAAAAAATTCTACATTGTATGTGATGGGTTGAGGTCAAATGGGGCGAATCAAGAATAGTTAAACATAAGGGAATTTTCATTCTTAATGAAAAATGAGGTGAAAGATTGGTTGAACTACCTGCCACCAGGTAGTATTACATCGTGGGTAGAGATGCAAAAACAGTTCTTGGAGAAGTTCTTTTCGGCGTCCCGAGCCACAAGCATACACAAGGAGATGTACAGTATCCTCCAACACGACGGGGATGTTGGGTTTTATGTCCTAAAACTCGTAGTTGGTAAACAATAAAACTTATTCTGAAAATTCAATAAGTTTTTATTGAATATATGTTTTGCTTATTAGAAATCCAATAAACCTAAAAAGTCCCTTGACTATTACATAAGTACTTGAACTTTATGTGGAGACATAAAAGTGGATCAGGTTCGAGTAAATAGTCAAAATGATCTATAGTATATGAATAAGGTTGTCTGCCTTATTCTGGTAACACTATTGGATGTAGCCTACTTTGTAGTTGTTACAAAGAGTTGTAAAGTGCTACAAACAAAGTGATCCTAATTCATACATGTTATGACATGAGGAGTGGGGGCATCCCTGTGCAAAAGGGTTTGTACAGATCAGACCACGAAATCAGTCACTCTTACTTTATAACATTATTTACTGTTTAAGAGTGACTATTTCAAAGCGATGATCTAGGTAACTTGACCTTAATCTTGAGCTACCTATGAAATCCTATTTATTCGAAATTATCCTTAGATTTTCATAGGTGAGGGTTGACTCAACAGCGCCGGCTCAATAAACTTTCATTTCAGGGGTAAGACCGGATAGATAGCTAGGGACATATGATACAAGAAGGAATTCACTCCTTACCGTTGTTAGGGATAGTAGAGAGGTGTGTCCCTTAAGTGTTGATTCTGGGTCTTGAACAAGGGGCCCCACCCTCTCGTTGGCCCGAGAGAGACTTGGTTTGTTGATTGGATCATAAATCAATTGTTCATTAGAGAATCAGTGGGACTTAAGAAAGAAGAGGTAATCTCAGGGATAAAAAAGAGATTTGACCCAGCCTTTTTTACCAACAACCTATGAAGGGTTAACTTACTAATCATGGTTATATCGAGTGGATATAATATATTTACAGTAAGGGGAGTTCAACTATGGGATTTAGTGGAGTAACCCATTAGTTAACCCACTATTCTAAGGCTACAATTACTCCAAACATGAGCTGCATCTCATGCAGCCATATTCTTTGCATGATTGTCTCCAATATATTGAGAAGATTGGAGTGAATTTGAGGTATGCAATCTGTAGAATTTTTGCTAAAAAATTTGGGTTGAAGAAGGAGTTCTTCAAGTGGGTTGCTGCTGTGAGTACTTCTCAAAGTTCCCTTAATTAAAGCTTATTTTGAGTCCCACAACTCAATCTAGAGCACCAAGAGAATAGTGGAGAAGATCTTGTGGTGGTCTACAATGAGATTTGGATTACAATTGGATATCGAGCTTTGAAGAAGTTCTACAAAGGTATGACATGAAACCCATTTTTTCTACAAGAGCATGCTTTAGTTTTTGCAAAAATTAATGAATTAGAGTGCTTAATGATCCTTGTTGCTTCCGCTGCATGCTGATACAATCCAACAGGGGAGACCTTATACTAGTACTGGGAGCGGTTCAAAAGGATTTGTACTTTATTTCTATACCATCAAATCTTAGATCAACTGTTGATCCAATACTTTTACGAGGGCTTACTGCACAATGGCAAGAACAATGTAGATGTCCCACTAGAGGTGCACTTGTGAACAAGACACCTAGAGAGGCGAAGAAGTTGGTGGTGTGGTCTTGAAAATTTGGAATGTGATTTAGTGATTCAGTGAGCGTAAAGATGTCGTTGGAGGTGTGATCTTGAAAAGGAAATATCTGACCTTGTTTTTTTGGTAACATAGATGGTTCTAGAGAGAAACCAAGCCATGATGGTTTGTCAAGTATGCCTAGTGACTAGCCATACAACCGATGCTTACCCATGTCTAGCACAGGATGATACCTAAAGTGAATGCTATTGGAGGGTTCAATCGCAATGGGCAAAATAGATGGAGAGATCCCTACAGTCAAACGTATAATATAAGGTGGCATGATCACCCAAACATCAAGTGGGGTGGTCAAAACAAACAAGCACAACCTAGCAAAGGGGCTTCATCTAACTCAGGAATGTCCATCAAAGATATTTCTAAGAGTTTATATGAGGACTTTTTAAAATTTCAACAAGACACCAAAAACGCCTTTGACACTATGGGGACTCAGATTTCTCAACTTTCCACTTCGGTGAGCAAGTTGGTGAAGTAGTCAGGAAATATTCTTCCCTAGCCTAAAATGAACCCATGAGAAAATTTAAGTGTAATCACACTACGTAGTGGCAAAGAGTTGGAACCACCACTTGTGGCAGCTCAACCAGAGATACTTGAGAAAGCAAAAAAAAGAGAGTACTTCTTTAGAACCCGTGACTAGACCGCTATCTAAGAAAAAAAAAGGGAATAACCTTTGACCTTCCTCTTTCTTTAACTCTACATGTTCTTAAAGCCCTTTTTCCTTTCAGGCTTGCAAGATCGAAAGAGCAGGAGGTAGATATAGAGTTGCTTGACACCTTCAGGAAGGTGGAAATTAACATTCCCCTCCTAGATGTAGTAAAGGCAAATCCCTAAGTATGAGAAGTTCCTAAAAGAGTTGTCCACTAGGAAGAAGCAAGTGAAAGAAAAAGAAAGAGTGGTGGTAAGTCAGTCTATTTCAACAATTCTTCAAAAGAATATGCTAGAAAAACAAAAGGATCCAAGTATTTTTTTTCCCCACCTTGTGTTATAGGGAATAAAAATATTGAAAGAGCAATGTTAGATCTTGGAGCATCTACAAATTTGATGCCATACTTTATTTATCAAGATCTAAAGCTCAATGATCTATATGAAATTGGTGTTGTTATTCAATTAGCAGATAGGTCATTTATTCATCCTCTAGGAGTTATTGAGGACGTCCTTGTACAAGTTAATAAGCTCACATTCCCTACTGATTTTTACATTCTAAAAAAGGAATCTACATCTATTTCATTTGCATTAATCTTGCTCGACCGACCCTTCATGAAAATGGCTAAGACTAAGATGATGTGGATGAAGGCACATCATTTATAGAATTTGATGGTGAGATGGTTAAACTTAATATTTTTTATGCAATCAAGTCCCCCACCATGGAACACACACATTCTTTGTACCAGATTGATGTTACTGATTCCCTTAAGGAGAAATTTGTTTGCGACGTGTATGAGGATGATAAGGATGATTCAGGCGATTTAATTCCACATGAGGAGCTTTCAGCCATATTCATGATAGAATCGATAAGCATGCCATCTTCTTCTCCTAGTGATTCATTGGAACGCGTGCTTCCTTCTGTTGTGTAGGCACCTAAAGTCAAGCTGAAAGAACTCCCCGAGCATATCAAGTATGCTTACCTTGGAGAATCTGAGATGTTACCCGTTATAACCTAAAAAGATATGACTAAAAAGAAAAAAGGAAAATTGGTTGAGGTTTTGCAGAAGTATGGACTTGTTATTAGGTGGATATTGGCATATATCAAAGGCATCAACCTAGCTATATGTATGCATAGGATTTCTTTTGAAGATGGTCGAAGCTATGTCAACAACCTTATCTGAACCCCATGCTTAAAGAGGTAGTAATGAAAGAGGTTTTTAAACTTCTAGATACAAGTATTATTTACCCATTGCTAAAAGTGAGTGGGTTAGTTCCATCTATGTAGTATCTAAGAAAGCTAGTGTTACTGTTGTTAAAAATGAAAAGGGGGTATTAATTCCTGATAGGGCCCAGAATGGATGGGGGATGTGCATAGACTTTAGGAAGTTGAATACTGTTACTAAGAAAGGCCACTTCTCCATCCCTTTTATTGACTAGATGCTTAAGAGGTTGGCTGGAAAGCCTTTCTTTTTCTTAATTGTCCTTTTGTTCGGATGCACCCACCATGTTGTGGTGATTCTTCTTGGGTGGATGTTGGCGAGAACGATCAACGCAAAGTATTGTGGTGAAGTTGCGCTCGACCAATGTATTCCAATGATCGCATTCTTTGCATTGCATTAACGCATTATTCTACATAAAAATATGAAGATCAACTGCTCTAATGCGTTGGATGCATGCGACAGCAATATTATAGAATTTATGCTTAATGAATGCAATTTAACATATTCTATCAACGCAATCCAACATTGTTTAAGGATTTAGCATTATGATAACGTTCATTTTTGCCCGTTATCATACCCCCAAATTTAAACAATGCTTGTCCTCAAGCATAAGCTAAAGATTCCTTTAGCAAGTTAGCCGCAAAGTTCTTTCCCTAGATTTCTCAAGGATACTTCGTTCAAATCCTATATGCCAGAATTTCCTTAAGTCTTATTCAAATCTCTTCCTAAAATACTTCTAAGATTTAGGGATTGCAAGCTTAACTTTCAAAAAGACTTTACTAAATTCCGGAACATTGCATGATTTATTTCAAAAAGAAAATTTTCCACCGGGATGTCAAATGATTTATCCTTGCACAAAAATATTTCTTCATTGCTATTTTTTTTTCTGACCTTGCGCCGATCCGAGTGCCTTACCTTCATTTTGGCTTGCCCCCACGGGTGTCATGCGAACATCCAACTACGAGCAATGCACTCTTCCTCACACTAAACTCATACCAATTTGGCAGTGGAGTTGTGGTCATTTATTTATGTGTTGATCCTGGCGACTTACTTTCGTTTTGGCTTGCCTCCATGTGTGTCATGCGGACATCCAAGTACAAGTAAGTGCCTTTCACAACTTAACTCTTATCAATCATGGGTTTTCCATTGTGTTGATAATGGAATTGTTATTCTAAAAAATCATTTTTTTGTTTTTTTAATTTATTTTATTATTTTTTTTTGTAGAAAGGTCGAAAACAAATACCACACCCTCAAATTTAAAATGCGAAAATGTCCTCATTGCCAAAAGATTAAAATAAGTCATGCGATGGTAAAAAAATGCGTTGTAAAGAGAGTTTGAAAGAAAACTAGCAAACCCCTAACTTCGAGAAATATTTCATGAGGTGAGTATCCCAAGTTACGCTGACTTTAGTATATTCGAAAGAGATAGAAGCATATTTTTCATCATTGAAATCATACTTGGCAAAGAACAACATGCGGTAAACTACTAAAGTTATCTACTAGTGATATGATTGCGGTAATCAAGGAGGATGGGGTGATAAAACTTTGAAAAATAATAAGCAATGTGATAGTGCAAAATTTGAAGTCAAGATAAGATAGAGTACACCCCCAAATTTAGCGTTGTCGCCCACATTGTATTGATGCATCCATCTTGCGACGATCTTTCTTCGTTGGGTTGCGGTGATGGAATAAGATAAGTGTTGCTTCGTGTATGTTCCCGCAATCCAGTGCCTCGATCGTTGTAAGGAAAACAAAGAGAGGGTCAAATTATTTTAAACAAAGAAAAGGTTTTTTTTTTTTTTTTTTTTTGGAAACGGAAAACTGAAAAATGAAAAGATGCTGAAAATAATAAGTGAAAGATTCTGAATTGGAAAAAGAGTTGAAGACTTGAAGTTTTCCAAAAACTTGCGTCCTGAGAAATTGCGATCAATTTGACATGCAAGGCCCACTATTTCCCTTTTTTTATTCAAAATTTTTTCGTCCTATGTGCTGGCGATGTCAGTCTTCTCCATGTAATTGCCCTTTACTCGCTGCCCATATTATTTGAATATTTGGTTACGTGTCGTCTTTGTGATATTCCAGCGCACAGCGAAGTACTTGTTGAATTATAACAGTATGTGGATAACGAGAACTTTAGCTTTCCTGGGAAGAGTTGCAGACGTGAATTGAAAAGCAAGACCTTCTGGCCGACTTGGTGGTTCTTGCCGCATATGCGTTGATCATGCCAGCGCTTCGTGCGCTCCTTATAAATTTTCGCATTTTCATATCTGTTGTTCCTCCATTCTTCTAGCTCGACCAATTGCATTTTCTGCAATTTCCCTACTTTCTTTAAATTGAAATTCAGTTTCTTGACTGCCCACAATGCTTTATATTCCAGCTTCAAGGGCAAGTGACACGCTTTGCCTAATACCAACGCATAGAGGGATATACCTATAGGTGTTTTAAATGCAGTCCGGTATGCCCATAATGCATCATCAAGCTTCATTCCCCAATCCTTCCACGAAGGTTTGACTACCTTCTCGAGTATCAATTTAATTTCACGATTAGACACCTCAGCTTGGCCATTTGTTTGCAGATGGTATGCAGTGGCCACTTTATGGAGGATGTTGTACTTGCGCAGCAGCTCCTTTGTACCGTGGTTGAAAAAGTGTGATCCTTCATCACTTATGATGGCACAGGGAGTGCCAAAACGCGTGAAAATATTTTTCTTCAAGAACTGGAAGACTACTGCCGCATCACTTGCGGCGCATGCAATTGTCTCTACCCATTTGAAGACATAGTCAATGGCTAATAAAATATAGTGCTTACCGCTTGAAGGAGGGAATGGTCCCATGAAATCAATCCTTCATACGTCGAATAGTTTCAGCTCCAAGATAGTATTCATTGGCATTGCGTTCTTCCATAAAATGTTGTCAGTGCGCTGACACCGATCACATTTCATTGTGTAGTTAGTATCATCCTTAAATAACGAAGGCCAGAAGAATCCACTTTGTAAAACTTTGGTTGCAGTACGTTGTCCTCTAAAGTGCCCTCCATATGGCAAATCGTGGCACTACGATAATATGCATTGTTGAGCAGCGTATGGTATGCATAATCGAATGATTTGGTCTGCACCTCTTTTATACAGATTCGGCTCATCGCAATAGTAGTGTCTGGATTCATTCTTGAGCTTCTTCTGTTGATGGTAGGTGTAATCTTCAGGAAATTATTCATAGACCAAATAATTAACGATGTTTGCATACTAGGAAAATTCTTCTATGCGAAATAGCTGCTCATCTGGAAACATGGCACTCACTTAAGATTCATTGCGATCAACCTCGGGATTTTCCAGTCTAGACAAGTGATCCGCAACTTGATTCTCTGTCCCCTTTCGATCAATTATCTCGATTTCAAATTCTTGAAGGAGGAGAACCCATCTAATCAATCTCGGCTTTGTGTCCCTCTTTGTCATCAAATATTTGATTGCCGAGTGATTAGTATGAATGAGTACCTTGGTTCCCAATAAGTATGCCCGAAATTTTTCCAACGCAACAATCACAGCCAGGAGCTCTTTTTCAGTGATGGTATAATTAATTTGAGCATGGTTCAGAGTTTTACTCGCATATGCGATGGGGTGCAAAATTGTTTTCTTCTTTTGCGCTAGTGCGGCTTCCATCGCATACCTACTTGCGTTGCACATGATTTCAATGACAATGTCCAATCCGGCGCAATTAAGACAGGTGCGGTAATCAGGCATCCTTTAAAATTCGAAATAAGTTGAGGCAATTGTTGTCAAATTCAAACTTTCTTTCTGCCTCCTAGTAATGCACCCAATGGTCTTGCTATCTTAGAAAAGTCTTTAACGAATCGTCTGCAGAATCCAGCATGCCCCAAGAAGCTTCGCACTGCCTTCACGTTTGTTGGAGGTGGAAGCTTTTCAATTGCGTCAATCTTTGCTTTGTCCACCTCTAACCCTTCTCGGGAGACCTTGTGTCCCAATACTATACTCTCTGTCACCACGAAGTGATATTTTTCCTAGTTGAGCACTAGGTTCATCTTTTCACATCTTTTCAGAATTTTCTCCAGATTGGCCAGGCAAACTTCATAAGTGTTCCCATAAACGGAGAAGTCATCCATAAATATTTCTACTGAGTCCTCGAGATAATCTGAAAAGATCGTCATCATGTACTTCCAGAACGTGCTTGGCGCATTGCAGAGGCCGAATGGCATGCGACGGGAAGCGAATGTCCCATATGGGCAGGTGAATGTGGTCTTGTCTTGGTCTTCAAGAGCTATCATGATCTGGTTGTACCCGACGTATCCATCCAAGAAATAGTAAAAATCATTCCCTACTAATCTGTCCATCATTTGATCGATGAATGGTAGAGGGAAGTGATCTTTCTTTGTGGCCGCATTCAATTTGTTGTAGTCCATACAGATGTGCCATCCAGTGATGGTCCTCTACGGTATTACATCATTGTTCCTATTGGGGACTACTGTCATTCCGCCCTTCTTCGGCACATATTGCACAGGGCTGACCCACGTGCTATCTGCAATAGGATAGATAATGCCCACATCCAGCCACTTGATAATCTCCTTTTTGACAACCTCTTTTATTGTAGGGTTAAGTCTATGATTTTCAATGGTTGCTTTGTGGTCGTCCTCAAGACGAATGTGGTGCATGCAATACGCGGGGCTAATTCCTCTAATATCGGTGAGCATCCAGCCGATTGTTCGCTAATGCTTTTTGAGAATGCTCATCAACGCATTTTCTTGATTTGCGTTGAGCGCAGAGGAAATTATTACTGGTATCTTCTCATTCTGTCCCCGAAATGCGTATTTCAGATATGTTGGTAGGGTTTTTAGTTTAAGGGTTGGTGGCTCCACGAGAAAAGGTTGCATTATTTTTCTATCTTCCTTCGGCTCTTCTTCTTGCGTTGCGATCGACCCTTCTTCCTTGTTTGTTTTTGCCATGATCGTATTGCAGGCAGCTATGGGTGCGTTGGCATCCTCTTCTTCATACTCTTCATCAGAATTTTCCTCTTCAATCAAATTCAAGTCATCTTCCGAATCTGGCAGGTCTTCCTCATTAGAAAATTTTATGGCACGAATTATATTAAATTTGAGCTTCTATTCATTTATGCTCAAAGTGATCTTGCCCTTATGCACATCAATTTGAGCATGACCCGTTGATAGGAAAGGTCGCCCCAAAATGATGGCCACATCTTTATAGCCTTATAATCCAAGATGATGAAGTCAGCTGGCAAAATAAATTTATCAATCGTGATCAGCACGTCCTTCACCTTACGCTCTAGATGAACTAGAGATCTGTTGGCCAGTTGGAGAGTTACGGATGTGGGCACAAGTTGCCTCACATTAGTTGTCGAAAGATTGACAATGGCATCAAATTTATGTTGGCCCCCAAGTCACACAGGGGTTGCCTAATATAGAGTCCTTCTATGGAACAAGGAATAGTGAAGCTTCCAGGATCGCTCATCTTCAGTGGAATAATAGATTTGGAACTTTGCGTTAGTGCGACCGTGGAAAATTTTCCAGTGCCTCTTTTCTTGGTTACCATGTCCTTCAAAAACTTGTCATAGGCAGACATTTCCTCAATCGCTTCACTGAAAGGAATATTAACATGTAATTGTTTCAGCATAGACATGAAGCGTTGATACTGTACCTCTTCATTTTTCTTCTTCTTTAGCCTCTGAGGGAAAGGTGGTAACTGGACTTTCACGGTTCCCATTTTATTTGACTTTAAGGTTGACACAACTTCAGGTTCTACTGCTTCATTTTCTTTTTCTTCTTCTTGCGTTGCCACAATCTCAGGTTCAACTGCGATGGAGGTTGATCTGTTCTGCTCCTTCTCTTCTCCCTTCATAGTCTTTCCTCTGCGCAATGTCACAACCTGACATTACTCCTTACCTGAACCCCCTGGGTTGCGTGGAAGCTCGGTTGAACTTGCCAGTGCCCTTTGCGGTCTACTTTTGAGCTCATTTGCAATCTGGCCCATTTGCAATTCAAGATTGTGGTTGGACGTAGCCTGACTTTGAAGCATCATTTCATTTTTCTCTATATATTGATTCAATAGGCTTTTTAGGGAAGAAGATTGTGGTGGTTGTTGTGAGCTACTTGCTTTATTGCTCTGTTGACCGTTGTTGCATTGAAAGAACCTCGATGGCTCTTCTTTTTGTGCCACAGATTGAAAATTTTGTTGTTGATTCTTCCAAGCAAAGTTTGGGTGGTTTTTCCATCCAGGGTTGTAGGTGTTGGAAAAGAGGTTGTTCTTTACAAAATATACAGACTGTGGGTTTTGTGGACAATCCTTCATCGCATGCCCATCACCGCAAGTCGCATACTTTGTAGTGTTTTGACTTATTGCGTTGATTTGCCCACCTTGCGGTGTTGGGCTGCTGATCATCATTCCTTTAATCAAATTCATCATTGCGGTCATTTGGTTTTGCAATGAAACAATAGAACCGTTATTTGCATCTGGTTGCTCTCCCTCTAGTCTTCATGATTCTTGGAGATGCGGTCCAGGATATTCTTTGCCTCATCATAAGTCTTGTAGAACACCACTAGCTGATGCCGCATTGGCAGCGATCTGCGAAGCAAGATTCTAACTATGGTAGAAAATTTCTATTTGAAGGCAGTCTGGCAGCCCATTATGCGGAAAATCTCGAACCAACCTTTTAAACTTCGCCCAGGCATCGCTGAGCGATTCGTCCATATCTTGTTCAAAATTAGTAATAAGATTTCTTCGTCTAACATTTTCTGTAGGTGGAAATACTTCTTCATAAACTTCTCTACCACCTGCTCCCAAGAAGTGATCTTTCCTGGATCGAGTGAATAAGCACATTTCCTAGCCTGATCACAGAGAGAAAATGGGAACAACGTTAGTCGAACTTCTTCAGCAGAGATGTTCGGGAACACAAAAGTATTGCAGATTTCAATAAAACTTCAGAGAGGGCGTGCGGATCCTCGCCACGCCTTCTTCCGAATTGACCTGCAGCCTGGATCATCTACAACATTACCAGTTTCATTTCAAATCTACTTCCGTCTAAGGCAGGCCTCATGATTCCCAGAGAGAAATCATAGACTGTTGGCGATGCATAGTCCCTAATAGGCCGATTGCAATCATTTCCCAATAGATTTGGATTTTCTATGACATTGTTGTTGTTTGGTGCTTCATTCCTAGGCTGCTCCGCCATCTCTTCTTTATCGGATTGTGGTTGCTGTTGGCGTTCTCTCAGTCTCCTTCAAAACGTTCTTTCAATCTTCGGGTCGTAGTTCACCAGAGATTGAGTGTTCTGCAAAGAAATCACAAAAATTACCGTTAACAACTATTTTGCCAAAGTCCCCAGCAAAGGTGCCAAAAACTTGATGCTTATATTTATGAGGTATGAAAAATATGGATGATATGTGTTGATGGATAGCGTGTGCACTCAAGTTTCCCTAGCGGAATCCAAGTGTAAATTCCTCTGAGTTTCCTGGTAAGTCCAGGGTCAAACACAGGGACTTGTGAAAATAGTTACGTTGGAGATTTTTATGAAAACTTGTGGTAACCAGTGAAATAAACAAGTGTTGGGTGGTTGTTGCGTTGATGAAAATAATAATAAATGCGGCAGAGTTTAAAAAGAGTTGGTAAACGAGAAATACGATAAATATGTGGTGAATGGGTTGAGAAAGGTTTCGGCTAACACTCCCTAGGATGCGTTCATGCTTTGTGATCGTGGAACATGCATACAATAGTAAACCATCTCTCGACGTGAATGCCACGACTTATCTAAGGCTAGAATGCATGCGATAAATATGCGATAAGTCTATAGGGTTTACACATAAACCTCTATCTCTATTTATGTGATGACAACATAACATTCACACAAATATGCGACCATATAATATCATTCCTATTCCTAGTATGCATGCAATGCAAGTTGACAAACAGAGCTTATCTCTAAGTCCCTATCTCTTGTTTATGCAAGTCTAATCTTTCTCTTTCGAGACTAGATTCTAACCTAGCTCTCTGGAGTCATTAGGTTCTTTTTTTAGATTCTCTCTCAAGTAACTCTAAAGGAGTAATTTGCACAACATAAAACAAGACAATCGCAAGCAATGAACTTTCTAGATCATGTTAATTTAGTTCTATTGGATTTTATGTCCTAAAACTCGAAGTTTGTAAAGTAATAAACATATTCTGTTTTTTTTTAATCCGAATAAAGTTATTATTCAAAATTGTAATCTGAATCCAATAAACTAAGGTCCTGGGGCTAATTTAATAATAGTGTAAACTTTATGTAGTGACATAAATGTGGATCAAGTTCAAAATAATATAGCCAAAATGGTCTATAGTATATGAATAAGGTTAAGGCACCTTATTCTGGGGACACTATGGATGCGGCCCACTTTGTATTAGTACAAATGATGTGATCCTGAACGTTCATATAGAGATATGTGAGTGGGGGCATCCTATGCAATGAGTTTTCATAAGACTGAAACAATGACTTAGTCACATTTTACATTCTAAATGTCATTTTATGATAAAATTGACTATTTCGTTAATTGATGACCTAGGTAACTTAATCTTAATCATGAGCTAACTATGAACTCCTGTTCACTCGGAATTATTCTTAGATCTACATAGGTGAGGGCAGCTCATCATCGCTGGTCTAATAAGCCTCCCATTTCAGGGGTAAGATCGGGTGGATAGCTGGGAACATAGGGTGCAAGACGGAATACACTCCTACTCATTATAGGGCTAGTAGATAGGTTTGTTTCGCTTTAGTATTGAATCCAAGTATTGAACAAGGAGCCCCACCCTCTCCTTGGCCCGAGAGGGATTTGATTTATAGGTTAGACTTTAAACCATTGTTCATTAAGAGGATCATTGAAACTTAAGGAACAAGAATGTAGTCTTGGGGTAAAACGGTTTTTATGACCCAGCTGAGATTTCGAACAACCTGTGAAGGATTAGCTTACTAATCATGGTTATATCAAATGGACACAAATATATCTTATAGTGAGGAAGTGCAACTACGAGACTATAGTGGAATGACCCGTTAGTTAACGAATGTTGATTAGCTCCGTCTAAAGAGTTTAGCCAGCTAATCTCGGATCGTTGGAGCCCATGATCTATAGGTTCATTAGGTTCCCCACTAGCTCATATGGAATAAAACCTAGAACAGTATGATAAGATTGGATTCGAATTGTTTGAAATTAGGTAAAAAAGAGAGAAAAACACCGACAAATATATGTGACATAGTGGTCGGGTTTTTTATTTTAGAGATACAACTTTAATATTTAAATGTGATTTAAATATCAAGAATATGAATATGTTCATATTCGGAAGCTCAGAAATAATGGAAATGGTCAAAGATATAAAAAGTCAAAGAGTTGGCTTATGTTGGATAATTCCACTAACAAAATAGTGGGCTAGATGTTGGCTTATAATGGAGACATTAAGCCCACTAAGAACGATTATAGGTGTTGGGTTTTTATGGATTTGGCTCATACAATTGTTGCATGACTTTTTTCTATAAATTGGGCTTTTCAATTTAGTTAAAAGACTTTTGCCCATTTTTGCAAAAATTGTTTTTCAATTTTGGGCTGAAAAAAAACTATTTTCGTTGAGAAAAATTCAAAACCCAACCCAAAGATCCATCTTATTTTTCATCTCTTTTTTTCTCTCGGTTTTTTTCATTCACCAGGTTCTACAGCTCGGTTCTGAGTTAGAGGATAGTAGGTCAACTCTAGTGGTGGTCCGAAAGAGTTCGGGTCGAGATTCAGCAAGGAAAAGCGATTTTTAGGAGCTTCAAATGTAAGTTAATTACTGTTTTTTTCCCTTTAAATTGCATGTTTTTTCCTCTAAATTAAAAGAAATAAAAGTGTAATTAGGTCCTAATTCCGCTGCGTATGTCTCGTGTTCCATCATGTGGTATCAGAGCATGCTAAATTACGCTCAATTGCTTTTGGTGGGTGTTTTTTTTCCTTTCTATTCATGTGTTGAATGAAATGTGGACTAAAGTGGATTTATTATGATTTTGACATTGTTTTTCTTTAAATTTCTTGTGGAAATTTATAATTGCTCACATGTTTATGAGCATTAATGTGTGAAAAAGGGTCTGTAAATTTGTTGAAGTCATTAGAGTTGAAATTAGGCTGTAATTTATTGTTTCCAGGAAAGAGAACAACATCAAAAATGGAGAAAATTTGTTCACAGACCCGATTTTAGTCTCCAGACCCAAGAAGAGCTCCCAGACTCGACCCGCCAGTTCGGATCCGCCTGGTTCAGAGTAGCCCGCGCACCAGCTGTTGTTGAAGGCTTTCGGCTGGTTTCGCAACCCAACCCGATTTCTCCTGCCCGCTCCGCTCTGATCCGCCCGAAGTTGCCTCACGTGACCGTTCGCCCGTGACCCATGGATCTGACCCACCGCCTGCTCAAAACCCATGATTTTCGTTCACCCGACCCACCCCACATCTTTGTTGACTGCGCCAGCGGGCATTGACCAGTTGGTCTAGACGGTCTGGACCGGTTCATTTGACTTGGTTGAGCCGGTTTGACCGGTTCAACTTGGTTTTTTGGAGTTTCTGGGCCGGTTCGAGAGTTTTTTGGCTAGTTCGACGGTTCAAATTGTTTGAAGCTGGTTGCTGATTTTTGTAATAAATTAGTTATTTGTTTGTTTTTAATGCCAAAATCAGTCCACTTTAATGTTGTTTACCTATTATGCATGTGATGTATAATGTTATTTGATTATGTGTGCATATAGTATGCCATATAGTTAACCCCACCATAGTAAAAGCATGTGAAATGTATTTGTTATATCTTATAAGTGTTATAAAATGTATACTATGCATGCTTAGTTTTAATATAAGTGTTATATTAAAGCATGTTTGATTGAAGGAAGCATGTTATAGATGAATGCTCTAGGGTTATAATTGTTATAATTTATTTTATAATTATTATAAAATAACCTAGACTTCTAAAATCTATAACAAAGATAAGATGCATGCTCATTTAGGGTTAACCATCGTGCAATCCCAAGTTTCATAGAAAATAGGTCGATATCTTCTAAAACTGAAGTTACAAGAAAACTCACCCAGCAAAATCTTAGCAAAAAGTCAGATAAGATGACTAAGGTTGAAGGTTTTTAAGTTGACATTTCACGAAACACCTACTACCTGGAGATCGAGTCGGCGTTTGAGTTAGGTTAAACCGATTTTATGAGCATGCGTGAGTTGTATGAGGTAATAAAATTTGTTTATCACCTAGACATCGTAGGTTAAAAATCCAGTATAAAAGTTATACTCGGATGAATCACCTAGACTTAAGATATGTTTAGTTAGCCGAAATGTATCGTTAAGTATTTTATACCCTAACCGTCTAGAACACTTCATATATGAGTTGTTTTTTCAAGTATAGCACGAACAAATTTGAATACCTTTTCTGAAAATGACGCTTCATTAACTTCAAAAAGATATTTTTATACATTTGTTCCAGTAATACAAACCGACTAGATATTAAATTCCTCTTCGCTAAGAAGGGCATACAAAACATCTTTTAAGTATGAATATCTATCATCAGAAAAAACAACTATCCTCTCCCACTAACTTCGGTTGAGACAACCTCTTCCTGTTCCAACCTTGAGGGTGATCTCGCCTTCTTTCAGAGCTTTTTCTAGGAACTAGTTTCCTGAAAAGAGAAATGCAAAATTAGTGGATTTGATGTGGCTCCTGCGAATCCAATATCCAGGTTTAGGTATCATTCACTCAGCATAATAACATGTGCTACAGTGACCAACTAGTAAATCGATTATATTTACTCTTGTGCTCTTTTTGCAAAGGCACGGGGCCTTGAGGACATTCCCTCAGTTAAGACAAA